>NC_135233.1:462702464-462809964 GCF_051348905.1 Ranitomeya variabilis
GGCTGTGAGTACCTCTGCCCACCCAAACAGAGCAGAAAAGGCTGTGTGTACCTCTGCCCTCCCAAACACAGCAGAAAGGGCTTTGAGTACTTCTGCCCACCCAAACAGAGCAGAAAAGGCTGTGAGTACCTCTGCCCTCCCAAACAGAGCAGAAAAGGCTGTGAGTACCTCCACCCCCCCAAACAGCTGAGAGTTGCACCCCTACCGATCTGATATGAATGTCATATCCTGAGGGAAGGCCACCAGTACTGTGAACGTGAATAAACACTTCCAAGTTTTTCTCTGCTATAAGGTTGCTGAAGGATTAGGTAATTTTTTTGAGAAGGGTATTTTTGTGTATATTTATATTTATGGACCTACTATGAAACAGTGCTTCTTACTCGTAGGATCCTGGTTTATGTGCAGATTTCCATCCCAATGGAAAAGAAGTTTGTGTGGGTCTAAGCACAGGAAAGTAAGAATAGACATCTGTTTTGCAGTTCCTTCTTTCCTCTTCTATAACATCATCTTTTCATTCTTCTCTCCTTACAATTCTCCCGAATATGTGCTACATGCTACTAAGTGCAATGTCCTGCACTGGTCTGCTGTTACGATGACATTGCAGCTTTTTATACCCACATTGATTTGTGGCTCCTGTACCTCCTTCTTCCACCTATGTGGCCATCACATATCCGTTCTTTACAGGTGGCTGGTCTTGGACCTGCAGTCCAGCAAAATCCTCTCGGTGCACTCCGATGGGAATGAGCAACTCTCTGTGGTCAGATACTCTCCAGGCGAGTAAGACACAAGTGTCTTTTTTTCAAGTGCTTTTTTTTTTCTTAATGTATATTTGAGTTTTGTGTTCATTTTAGATTCTGGGACATATCTGTAAAATAAGTGCAGGTTGTAGGTTTTCTAATTTCTTAAATTATTTGGGGCTGCAATGAGGGTCTCGTACACGTCAGATGAAAGTTGGCTGATTTCGGTAGGATCAACAAGCTATCTGATGTATATGGGGGGGGGGCCTCCTGACTCTCCCCTCCAATAGATCAAGTTGGGGAATGTTAACCTATTTTTAGAAGAGAGAAGCCACTTATCAGAGAAGTCCAGAAACGGCTTTCTCCTCTCTCCATGCTAAAAGCACATGGAAGTTCAGCAAAGCCGAGGGCTCGTGTGTATGGGAGAGCTTGGTGAGATAGCTGGAACCTCCGGACATCAAGTACCCCAAAGAGGCTACAACTTGGCCGACCATTGACCACAGTTGTCTCCCGATGCAATGATCTTCCTCAAATGTCCAACAATATTTTTCAATCTACTGATTTATATGTGATTTTAGAAATTGTGGTGTGGAAAGTACCTTTTACCATTAAAACATTCTGGGTTTCATTACCGTCTTGCTTAGATCGGCCTTTAGATTTGTTTTGACATCTTACATTCTGCATGGTTTTCATCATTCTGTCTTTCTCTCCGATAGATGGGAGTTTCCTGGCGGTTGGTTCCCATGATAATGTCATCTACATGTACAGCACGGGCCATAAAGAACATAAGGATTACTCCAGAGACAGCTCTTTAGAAGAAAAATATAGCTCCCAAGAAGAAGGAGAAAACCCCGAAGGAGAGGGAGAGACCTTCGTGTGTGAGAGAACGCAGCACTACACGCGATATGGAAAGTGCGTGGTGAGTTCTCAGCCCTCATTATTTGCTTTTCTGATGCTCTTAGGATCCATTGCTGTCAATACAAATTTGATATACCCATTGGCACTTATTTTAGAATTAAGTTACCAGTTCTGGTTAAAGCGGTCCCTCAGGCTACATTGGCCTCAGGTTACAGTCCGGGACTACTAATTGGTCATCAGTATTAGTTGGATGGGGTCCGACAAAAGCCATCTGAAGTTCCCTATAGATAAAGCTCGAACACTATAGCTCCGTACACTGTGTAGTGAATGTCCGTGGATACTGCAGCTCAGCTACTATTCAAGTGAATGGCTGATGAACTGCAGTACTCGGCAGCAGCCACTGCACATCTACGTAGCTGCGTTTTTCCACTCTGTACATTGCTTACATCTGGCCACTACAGCTGAGCGGATTTTGTCTGATCAGTTGGGGTCCCTAGTGTCAGATCTCCACCGATCTCCTATTTATAAGCTACCCCAAGAAAAGGTCTTCAGTATGTTAGTTCCGGACAAACTCCTTTTCTTTACGTTACTTAGAAATTAGAACACAGCACCTTATGGGGAGAACAGCATTACCCATACATGATGCGCACGTCTCAGCCAAGGAGTCCTTCTTAGCATAAAGTCCAGTATCCAAAAATGAAAAAGACAGCGCCTCACACGTTGGTGAAATAAATCACGCTTTATTCTGCCTTCTGTGGCGACGTTTCGATCCCAAAGAAAGGTTTGATAAAGATCTTTGGGATCGAAACGTCGCCACAGAAGGCAGAATAAAGCGTGATTTATGTCACCAACGTGTGAGGCGCTGTCTTTTTCATTTTTGGATATTAAACTCCTTTTCTTTGTCAGATTTATTCTTAATTTTCCCTCTTATTTGGGACTTCCATTTACTAGTTTTCAGTAGAGTTATGGAATCAGTTGGTTGCAATGGTTGTCAAGAAATAAACTAATATTGTAACTTAGGGGCACTATTATATCTAATACTGGCCACCACAGTATACAAATATTGTTAACTTTCCTTTTATGTTTAAGTACCATAGTAAAGTCACCAATAAAATTAATAAATTGAACTTGTTTTCATCTTCTCACAACAGGGGCACTCCAGCTTTATAACCCATTTGGATTGGTCAAAAGATGGAAATTATATCATGTCAAATTCTGGAGACTATGAGATCCTATACTGTGAGTATTGAAAACAGAAACACATTTTAGAATCTTACAATTAATTTAGATTTTATTTTTAAGGTAATACTTAGTAATTAATGAGAATCATTAATTTATTTATTTAACTTTTCTTTATTCCTTATATCCTATCACTTGTCACATACCTATACTATAGTATAATATTTTACTTTTTTCCAAAGTCTTTGGTTGTCTTACCTTTTCTGCTTATCACTTATTCCTAACAAGGGGATATCATCGGAGGGTGCAAACTTCTCAGAAACAGATATAAAAATAAAGATCGTGAGTGGGCAACATACACATGTGTACTGGGCTACCATGTTTTTGGTAAGTAATGATTAGTGCATGACAATATAATTTATATTATTAATGAGCAGACAAGTATTCACTCAGAGCAATGGGCTCCATGTCAATTGTACATCTTTCTTGACTTTTAAAGGCTT
This sequence comes from Ranitomeya variabilis, assembly GCF_051348905.1. Classification (NCBI taxonomy): domain Eukaryota; kingdom Metazoa; phylum Chordata; class Amphibia; order Anura; family Dendrobatidae; genus Ranitomeya; species Ranitomeya variabilis. The sequence continues at coordinate 462,705,742 of NC_135233.1, forward strand.
TTTCCATAATACACATCCCTTTAAGCTAGCCATAATATGACTCTTTCTTTGAAACTCATCAGATGCCGCAGTCACTATTGACAGGTTAAGCCGGATCAGGGCTACGGATATATCCATCATAGAGCACAATATGCATATACTATATGATATGCTTCATAGAGGGATATAGGGCTACACCCTCCATAAACATGCATGTTTGAATCTATTGAGCATACATCATTTTCGTATGAACAGGGAATACGTGGCTGCCAAGCATAATCACAAAATCTCACAAAGGATCAAGCCACTACTTGGACTACCCCTTTTTAAATGAAATAGAACCCCCCTTGTAAAATAAACATAACAGATACTCTCCTGAACATTTCTTCCACTTGTCTGAGGGTGCTGCAGCCCAATAGTAGCCACTGATTGGCTGCAGCGCTCTTGTGGCATAATGATATCATGAACACTGACGACCACATCACTGGAACACCACCTTAATGAGTGGTGAGTAGATGTTATTTTTATCTTAAGTGGGTGTCTACTTAGTTTAAAAAGGGGTTGTCCAGATAGTGTTCAATCTGTTCATTCTCTCCAGTGACAGCGGCATGAGATGGGACTCTATTCTGGAGAGGTTGGACCTGCATATATGAGACATGTAGTATTGCAGACTACACATAAAAGTGAAACATACATGGTAAAAAAAAGCAGACATTACCAATACCAGATCACAATAGCAAAGCACTACAGGATGCAGCAGACTCGCATGATAAAGGTGGGCGCAGCAAAGAAGCAAAATACTGATGAAACAACCACTCACAAACCTACCATTCATGGAGTGGTGATTTCCTAGTGGTATAAATGCACACAGATGAGGCTGGTATAGGGCGTCAGTCACACACGTGTGCTGCACAGTGTCTGGCCTGCAGCCTATAGATCACGGCTGTACCATTTTTCAATATTTGCATAGTACAGCCAGGCCCTTTAGTGCTGACTGGGTAAATTGGGGTGTATCAACTGTGGGGTGCACTGTGGAGTGCACAGTGGGGTGCACTGTGGAGTGCACTGTGGGGGGCAGTGTGGTGTTCTCTGTGGGGTGCATTGTGGAGTGCACTGTGGGGTGTATTGTGGGGTGCACTGTGGAGTGCACTGTGGGGGGCAGTGTGGTGTTCTCTGTGGGGTGCATTGTGGAGTGCACTGTTTGGTGCACTGTGGGGTGCCCACCTGATCTAACAATAAGGAAGACTGTACATACCAATGGTCTATAGCAGAGGACAGTAAATTTTTCATTTTTTCTTTCAATAGGGGTTTGGCCAGAAGGATCTGATGGGACAGATATTAATGCTCTCTCCCGCTCCCATGGCATGACCATGATCTCCGTTGCAGATGATTTCTGCAAGGTTCACCTCTTTAGCTATCCTTGCAATAAGCCTAAGGTATGAAGCCGAGTGATGTATAACAGTAACATTCTAACACTATTATTGCAAATGTAATACGTTGCTAATATAATGTAAAATGTCTGTAATTAATTTGCATATTTCTCCAATAGGCACCAAGCCATGTCTACTCTGGCCATGGAAGCCATGTAACCAACGTTCGCTTCACGCACAGTGATAGCTACCTCATATCATTGGGTGGGAAGGATGCAAGCATTTTCCAGTGGAGAGTTGTGAAAGCTGTAAATCTTCCTCGCAGCCAGTCGCTGTCCTCCACATCATCGCTAGAAGCTGCTCACTAAGGGACGTCTCCCAATACACAGAGACAAAGATCCGGAAACCATAACCTGGTTGTGACTTATTATTATTAAATCTGCCAACATTCATTGTTACTAGTGATGAGTGAACATGCTGGGATAAAGTGTTATCTGAGCATGCTCAGGGGCTAACCGAGTGACGTCAGCATACTTGAAAAATATGTTCAAGTCCCCGCGGCTGTTCGACAGCCACATCACATGGAGGGATAGCCGGTTTGTTAGGCAATCCCCTGCATATGATGTAGCTGTCTAACAGCTGCGAGACATGCAGCCACGGGGACTTGAACATATTATTTGAGCACGCCGACGTCACTTGGTTAGGACCTGAGCATGCTCAGATAACACCTTATCGCTCATCACTAATTGTTACCTTATCAATTAAAGCCGTGTAAGGTAACTCTGAGCCGATGTCACACAAGTACCTTCTAAGAGCGGAGCCGACACAACGACCTGCAATGTCACAATATCAGAAAGGTTATTACGGTACAACTCCACAAGTCGATCAGACATTCTCCCAGCTCTGCTTTTTGCTGACTACATTCCCCTTTTATTCCCCTACACCTGCCATACTGCTCTAGACTGAGCCATAGGTCTTAACGCCATCTTAACTACTGAAACGCAAACCCACCACGTCCTGCAGTAATAAACCCCCAACGTGCCTCATGTCATTGTACATATAGTGTAAGCGTCCGGCGGCAGACACAGCATACGCTTTCTAAGAGAGTGAAGGACAGAAGATGTATATGTATAATAAAGGCATTAGGGTTAGTGACCGACCATAAAACCCTTTTCTGGTGCTGACACGTCCATAACAGATTTTTATGAAATATTGCTATCAATAATTGCACTGTAGACAATCCTGCAACATATCCTCAGAAACGTGAAGCTTTCTGTCCCGCACTGTCTCATTAGATGCAAACAATGCCAAAATCGAGCCCCACCTATCAATAGTGCAAAAACCTACCTAACATGAAAGCTGCGCCGGGTGACGTGAGAGCCATCCATCCTTATACCTGCTCCTTCTGTGCCCTCACAATGCTCCTTCCCTCTTACCTTCCAAAGCACTATTTTTTTTTTACCCCTTACTGTATATAAAGGTATATGTTTAATTACTGACTTCCAGTTTAAATGGATTTTTATTAAAGAGATATATATGAAATATTGGAAAATGAGGTGTCGTGATTGGGGTTTAATTATGATTGTGGAAACGATTTTATTCTGAAAGTTTGTGACTTTTTTATTGTTGGGATAGGTCATCAATATCAGATTGATGGGGGTCTAACCCTCTGCACCTCCACTAATCAGCTGTTTAAGGGGCCGCAGTGCTCCCACGAACTCTGCAGCCACATCCCTCTTTCTGCGCGCACGCTGTCTGCTTAGTAGCAGTGTTAGAGAACGTTGCCAACATGTCCCATTGATGTGATTGTGATAACGTTGCTAATCCTGCTACTAAGTAAACTGTATGATGCAAATATAGGGCTAACATGAGCATCATAGATGGCCTCTTCAAACAGCCAAGCCAAAAGTTGGACCTCCACCCACCTGATTCTGGTGCCCTACACTGAAGGTTACGCCATCATTATTCGGATCCCAGAAAAAAAACCTTTAAATTGTTACTGTAATTTTTTTTTATCATAGATTAATGGTAAAAGTAAGAAAGTGCGATCCGAGTTTTGCTTTGTTTTTACTTGATTAATCAATTTTTTTTCCGGACTATTGTCCCAAAAGACATAAACTATAACGGGTACTTATTTTAATTGTGTAAAAAAAATAGAGAGGTAAAACACAACCTTGTAAATGGGGCCAAAACAAAAAAATCCCATCTACACGGTTGTTCGACCCGCTGATAGTCTAATGTGTACCGAGACCTCCCGACCCTCTACCTGCAGATAATGGTGGAGATAGAGAGGGGGATCCGTCGCATGGATTTCCAATGGCCTATATATTTTGTTCTCCAGACAATAAGAGGCTGCCAGAGATAGGGAAAATGGGAGCTCTGATGGATTTGATACATTTTTGTAGTCCACTCTGCTAGATAAAGGACTTTCATACACTCTATGCAACAGGAAAATGGTAGAACATTTTTATTATTAGTATGATTAGTATTATTATTTTTAATAATAACAGCATTCAGCTCGATCTTGAGCCATGGCGACTTGATGGATGAACGCTCTGTAGGAAGATGGATCTTGTGCAAGCCTAGATAGGTCCACCAGGGTCTTCTCATCCTTTATCTTGATTGTATCAAGCCATCGGGTGGCTGGTCTTCCTCTTCTCCTTGTTCCTTCTACTCTTCTGACCATGATGTCCTTCTCCACAGTGATCACTCTGTTCGTATGTGTCCAAAGTAAGAAAGTTGCAGCTTGGTGATTCTTGCACCTAGTGACTTGTCTGGCTTGATTTTTTTAGAACGTTGCCAAGCTTTGCATTAATAACGCAAATGGACATTTAATAAAAATTCTGTGCAAAGATGAGCATAGCCTTTAACTATGCTGCAGACAATGAGAAATAAAGATTGGGTGAGAGTGCAGATTTCTTTTGCGTGTTCTTCAAACCTTACAGCAGAGCAACTCCTGTTACTGTCCATGTGCAATGATCACCAGACTTATCAGTACAAACTGCATACAATATTAAATAGATCACTCAGACCCGATGATGCTGTTGTGCTTACTTTAAATTCCATGTCAAAATGGTTGCATCATCCTTTATATTAAATGAGCATTTAAATATTAGGCAGGGCAATATTCACTAAGGATAATATATCCATTCTTACAATGATTTCCAAAGTAAGTACACCAGCCTCACGAGATCTATATTATAATGCATGTACATTGTATTGTAAAATCTGCTTTTAAACACCTCTCCTATCTAGGGCTGTCAGCGGGTTTGCAGAGTCAAAACGTCTGACAAAGCTGTAAAGGAAATCTATCACAGTCTCAGCTAACCATCCTTTTTTTCATGGTCTTGTCCAGAATGGCTATGCTAAGGCTATGTTCACACGTAGCATTTTTGTAATGCTAATTTTAAACCTGCATTTTACAGTACCAGTAAAGACTATGAGATTTCAGAAGCCTCATACACACACATTGGTTTTATTTTCCTGACTGATTTGGAAAACTGCAACAAGTCACTGCTTTCAGTGTTTTGTGTTTTTTTTTGCGTATTTCCAGTGTTTTTTCATCCATAGGAAACGATGGGTAAGTGTAAAAATGCAGCAAAAAACGCAGGTATCAGTTAAATCAGGTTTTATTTTGTGCCACTAGACTATCAACATGCACCAGAGAATAAAAACGTAGCAAAAACTCAGCAAAACCTGCTTTTTGTGTGCAGCTTCTTTAGTGTAAGAGAGCAAGTTTTGCCTGCGGAAACAAACGCAGTAATTTATTTTAATCATTTGTTATTTTTATTGTTTTTTTTATAAATTCTGTGGCTACATATCACTGACCAACTTGCACCCACAAAGTCAGACTACACTTTAAAGGGGTTTCAACTTTTTCACTTTAAGAACAGTGAACTTTAAGGCCGGGGTCACACTAGACCGTAATACGGACGAGTGCTATGCGATAAAAAATCGCATAGCACTCGGCCCAATGTTAATCTATGGTTCAGCTCCCATCATCCGATATTTTCTCCACCGTATTTCGGATCCGAGGGAACTCGCAGCAGGCTGCGATTGTCAGCGTATCTCGGCCGAGACTCGCCAATGCAAGTCTATGGGTGCGAGAAAAAATCGGATTACACACGGACCATGCGTGTGCATTGCGAGAAATACGCAGCGGTGTTCTATAGAAAAGCCGGTAATTCAATTGCCGGCTTTTCATTTCTCCTTCACAAACCCGACAGGATATGAGACATGGTTTACATACAGTAAACCATCTCATATCCCCCTTTTTTTTTTGCATATTCCACACTACTAATGTTAGTAGTGTGTATGTGCAAAATTTGGCCGCTGTAGCTGCTAAAATAAAGGGTTAAATGGCGGAAAAAATTGGCGTGGGCTCCCGCGCAATTTTCTCCGCCAGAATGGTAAAGCCAGTGACTGAGGGCAGATATTAATAGCCAGGAGAGGGTCCATGGTTATTGGCCCCCCCGTGGCTAAAAACATCTGCCCCCAGCCACCCCAGAAAAGGCACATCTGGAAGATGCGCCTATTCTGGCACTTGGCCACTCTCTTCCCACTCCCTGTAGCGGTGGGATATGGGGTAATGAAGGGTTAATGCCACCTTGCTATTGTAAGGTGACATTAAGCCAGATTAATAATGGAGAGGCGTCAATTATGACACCTATCCATTATTAATCCAATTGTTTGAAAGGGTTAAAAAACACACACACACACACATGATTTAAAAGTATTTTAATGAAATAAACACAGCGGTTGTTTTAATAATTTATTGCTCTCTCAATCCATTTTCAGACCCTCGCTTGGCAAAACAATAAACACACAATATACATACCCTCTCTGATGTCCTATCACGTCCCACGAGGTAATCCATCTGGAGGGGTTAACTAATATTACAGGCACGAGCTGCGATAAACCACTCGCTCGTACCTGTAATCCCTGGGTGCTGAAAGGAAAGCAGTGATCTGTACTTACATTCAGTCGCGGTGATGCGCCCCTGCTGGATGTTCTCATGAACTGCAGCCTGGGAACTTTTTCCCACGCTCCAGGTCATATGAGGACATCCAGCTGGATTACCTCGTGGGACATGATAGGACATCAGAGAGTGTTTATTTCATTAAAATACTTTTAAATCATGTGTGTGTGTGTTTTTTAACCCTTTCAAACAATTGGATTAATAATGGATAGGTGTCATAATTGACGCCTCTCCATTATTAATCTGGATTAATGTCACCTTACAATAGCAAGGTGGCATTAACCCTTCATTACCCCATAGCCCACCGCTACAGGGAGTGGGAAGAGTGGCCAAGTGCCAGAATAGGCGCATCTTCCAGATGTGCCTTTTCTGGGGTGGCTGGGGGCAGATGTTTTTAGCCAGGGGGGGCCAATAACCATGGACCCTCTCCTGGCTATTAATATCTGCCCTCAGTCACTGGCTTTACCACTCTGGCGGAGAAAATTGCACGGGAGCCCACGCCAATTTTTTCCGCCATTTAACCCTTTATTTTAGCAGCTACAGCGGCCAAATTTTGCACATACACACTACTAACATTAGTAGTGTGGAATATGCAAAAAAAAGGGGGATATGAGATGGTTTACTGTATGTAAACCATGTCTCATATCCTGTCGGGTTTGTGAAGGAGAAATGCAAAGCCGGCAATTGAATTACCGGCTTTTCACAGATATCGCGCTGAATGAAATATAAATACAGAATATATATATATATGTGTCTCGATATATATATATATATATATATATATATATATATATATATATATATATATATATATATACACATATATATATATACACAGTGGGGCAAAAAAGTATTTAGTCAGTCAGCAATAGTGCAAGTTCCACCACTTAAAAAGATGAGAGGCGTCTGTAATTTACATCATAGGTAGACCTCAACTATGGGAGACAAACTGAGACAAAAAAATCCAGAAAATCACATTGTCTGTTTTTTTATCATTTTATTTGCATATTATGGTGGAAAATAAGTATTTGGTCAGAAACAAAATTTCATCTCAATACTTTGTAATATATCCTTTGTTGGCAATGACAGAGGTCAAACGTTTTCTGTAAGTCTTCACAAGGTTGCCACACACTGTTGTTGGTATGTTGGCCCATTCCTCCATGCAGATCTCCTCTAGAGCAGTGATGTTTTTGGCTTTTCGCTTGGCAACACGAACTTTCAACTCCCTCCAAAGGTTTTCTATAGGGTTGAGATCTGGAGACTGGCTAGGCCACTCTAGGACCTTGAAATGCTTCTTACGAAGCCACTCCTTTGTTGCCCTGGCGGTGTGCTTTGGATCATTGTCATGTTGAAAGACCCAGCCACGTTTCATCTTCAATGCCCTTGCTGATGGAAGGAGGTTTGCACTCAAAATCTCACGATACATGGCCCCATTCATTCTTTCATGTACCCGGATCAGTCGTCCTGGCCCCTTTGCAGAGAAACAGCCCCAAAGCATGATGTTTCCACCACCATGCTTTACAGTAGGTATGGTGTTGGATGGATGCAACTCAGTATTCTTTTTCCTCCAAACACAACAAGTTGTGTTTCTACCAAACAGTTCCAGTTTGGTTTCATCAGACCATAGGACATTCTCCCAAAACTCCTCTGGATCATCCAAATGCTCTCTAGCAAACTTCAGACGGGCCCGGACATGTACTGGCTTAAGCAGTGGGACACGTCTGGCACTGCAGGATCTGAGTCCATGGTGGCGTAGTGTGTTACTTATGGTAGGCCTTGTTACATTGGTCCCAGCTCTCTGCAGTTCATTCACTAGGTCCCCCCGCGTGGTTCTGGGATTTTAGCTCACCGTTCTTGTGATCATTCTGACCCCACGGGGTGGGATTTTGCGTGGAGCCCCAGATCGAGGGAGATTATCAGTGGTCTTGAATGTCTTCCATTTTCTAATTATTGCTCCCACTGTTGATTTCTTCACTCAAAGCTGGTTGGTTATTGCAGATTCAGTCTTCCCAGCCTGGTGCAGGGCTACAATTTTGTTTCTGGTGTCCTTTGACAGCTCTTTGGTCTTCACCATAGTGGAGTTTGGAGTCAGACTGTTTGAGGGTGTGCACAGGTGTCTTTTTATACTGATAACAAGTTTAACCCCTTCCCGACCCATGACGCCACATAGGCGTCATGAAAGTCGGTGCCAATCCGACCCATGACGCCTATGTGGCGTCATGGCGGGAATGCTTCCCTGCGGGTCCGGTGACCGGGGTCATTCAAATGTCACCGTACCCGCAGGTGCAGGGGGACCTGTACTTCACCCCGGGGGGGGGGTGGCTTTGCCCCCCCGGGTTTACGATCGCTCCTGGCGACCTTTTTTTAACCCCCTCCAGCTCTGATTGGAGCTAGCGTCCATGTGACGCTTGCACTCCAATCAGATGTGGAGGGGCGGAGATAAACAGTGTCTGCCTCGCTCCTCAGCTTCATCCCATCCGTGGAAGCTGAGGAGCGAGGTGCCCGACTGTTCACCTGCCCCCCCAGACACCGCGATCGCCACCGCCGCTGCTGCAGACCTCTTCAGAGCGCTGCCGCTACTGCCGCCTCCCCCACTGCTACCGCCTGCACCACCGCTGCTGCTGAGGACAGGTACCTCCACTCTCCTGTCCTCCACTCCCCCCAACCTCTGCTCCCTCCCCCCTGCCCCCCTGATCACCCCCTGCTCCGGTGATCACCCCCCCTGCCCCCCTTTATCTCACCTGCTGCTGCTCTACTTTCTTTTCTCCTACCGCCCCCCTGCGTCTGTCAGCCCCTCCTCCCCTGGTGATCACCCTCTAAAGTGATCATCGCTAATCACCCCCTGCCCCCCTGATCACCCCCTACCCCCCCCCCCCGATCACCCCCTGCCCCCCCTGTCCACCTGATCACCCCCCTTTGTCACCTGCTGCTGCTGCATTTTCGTCTTTCCTACCGCCCCCTGCGTCTGTCAGCCCCTCCTCCCCTGGTGATCACCCTCTTCAGTGATCACCGCTAATCACCCCCTGCCCCCCCTGTTCGCCCCCTGCCCCCCCTGATCACCCCTTGCCCCCCCCCCCGTCCACCTGATCACCCCTCTGCCCCCCTTTATCACCTGCTGCTGCTGCTGCGTTTTCATCTCGCCTACCGCCCCCTGCGTCTGTCAGCCCCTCCTCCCCTGGTGATCACCCTCTTCAGTGATCACCGCTAATCACCCCCTGCCCCCCCTGTTCGCCCCCTGCCCCCCCTGATCACCCCTTGCCCCCCCCCCCCGTCCACCTGATCACCCCTCTGCCCCCCTTTATCACCTGCTGCTGCTGCTGCGTTTTCATCTCGCCTACCGCCCCCTGAGTCTGTCAGCCCCTCCTCCCCTGGTGATCACCCTTTTCAGTGATCACCGCTAATCACCCCCTGCTCCCCTGATCACCCCCTGATCACCCCCTGCCCCCCCTGATCACCCCCTGCTCCCCTGATCACCCCCTGATCACCCCCTGCCCCCCCTGATCACCCCCTGCCCCCCCTGATCACCCCCTGCCCCCCCTGATCACCTGCTGCTGCCAGCTTCATCTCCATCTGACGCTGCATCTCCTCAGTCCCCTCCTGTCCCCCCGCGCCTGACAGCCCCCCCCCCCGCGCCTGACAGCCCCCCCGCGCGCCTGACAGCCTCCTCCTGCAGAAGAGTTTCACCAAACACTCGCACATACACACGCACACGCAACACTATAATAAAGTTTGGATTTTTTTTACACACGCACACACACCACACACACAATGTCCCGCTCATCCCAGTCATCCCAGTCACAAAGGCTGTACTCAGCTGAGGAGGCATATTCCTTTCTTGCCTCCGACGCTGATAGTGAGGGTGAGGACCCTACTTTTCTGTATTCCTCCCCCTCTTCCTCCTCCAGTGACACGGACTCGCCACCCACAAGATGTCGCAGGACGAGAAATCGCCCGGAGCCCAGGAGAGGAGAGCCGGAGCCCAGGAGAGGAGAGCCGGAGCCCAGAAGAGGAGAGCCGGAGCCCAGCGGAGGAGACACACAGCCAAGGGTGAGTATCCCCCAACCTAGTGCTAGTCACGCCCAACCTAGCACTAGTGCCCCCACCTGGACCCCCGTCCCTGAAAACTTTGCTCCACGGATTCCTGATTTCATTCCCCAATCAGGAATCCAATTTGAGACTGCCAACCTCAGGGAAATAGACTTTTTCAAAGTCTTTTTTTCGGAGTCAATTGTCAGTCTCATGGTGGAGCAAACAAACTTATACGCCCTGCAATTTTTTGCCCAAAACCCAAGTTCATCATTTACTACTTGGAATCCCGTTGACTCCGTAGAAATGATGAAATATTGGGGACTGGTCCTTCACATGGGGATTGTGAAGAAACCAGAAATTCGCCAATACTGGAGTACTGATATTTTATATCAAACTCCAATATATGGCATGGTTATGAATCGCAAACGTTTTGAGGCGATTCATAAATTTCTCCATTTTAGGGATAACACTGACAACCTTCCCCGCGGTGACCCGAATTTTGACAGACTGTTCAAAATTCGGCCTATCATCGAACACTTCAGCAACAAGTTTGCTGAAGTGTACACTCCCCAAAGAGAAATTTGTGTGGATGAATCCCTCGTCCACTTCAAAGGGCGGCTTCAGTTCCGTCAGTACCTGCCAAGCAAAAGGGCGAGGTACGGGATAAAGCTCTACAAGATCTGTGAGAGTACCTCAGGGTACACTCTCAGCTTTAGAGTTTATCAAGGAAAGGACAGCAGTATCCAGCCCCCAGAATGTCCACCCGCTCTGGGGGTGAGTGGGAAAATAGTGTGGGATTTGGTTCACCCACTGCTTGATAAAGGTTACCATCTGTACGTTGATAACTTTTATACAAGCATCCCACTCTTTCAATCCCTCTCTGCCAGAGCTACCGTCGCTTGCGGTACTGTGCGCAGAAACAAGAGGGGTCTCCCTTTGTCGCTAATTGAGCAGGTTCTCCCGAAGGGTGAGAGCCGGGCCCAATGTAGCGGCAACATGCTTGCGGTCAAGTTCAAAGACAAAAGGGACGTCTTTTTCTTGACCACAATCCATGGTCCCGGCACCACGGCCACCACCGTTCGAGGTACCCCAGCACAGGTCCACAAACCGGACTGTGCCCTGGGGTACAACAAACACATGGGGGGAGTTGATCTTTCTGATCAAGTCCTCCAGCCCTATAGTGCCATGCGGAAGACGAAGGTGTGGTATAAAAAACTGGCTGTGCACATCGTACAAATGGCACTGTATAATGCATACGTGCTATCACGATGTGCAGGTCAGACCAACAACACCTTCCTTCAGTTCCAGGAGGCGGTGATAAAGGCCCTGATTGGAGGCGTGGAAGGAGCGGGCCCCAGCACCCCTGGAACTCAAGGATCCCGTATGGTACCAGGGCAACATTTTCCCTGTGAGGGGAGAGCAAAAAAAAGGTGTCGGGTGTGCTATAAAAGGGGGATAAGAAGGGAATCTCGTTTCCAATGTGAAACGTGTCCCGACAAACCGGCACTGTGTTTGAATGAATGCTTCAGAATTCATCACACGTCCGTGGACTAGCCACATCCTGATATTCCACTACAGAAGTCACCCACACCAGGCTGATATACACAACACCACACACACACCCCAACCTGACGTACAGTACACCACACCCCAACCTGACATACACTACACCACACACACCAACCTGACGTAGTGTGTCAGGTTGGTGTGTGCGGCGTAGTGTACATCAGGTTGGTGTGTGGTGTGGTATAATGTACGTCAGGTTGGTGTGTGTGTGTGGTGTACACTACACCACACACCCCAACCTGACGTACAGTACACCACACCCCAACCTGACATACACTACACCACACACACCAACCTGACGTAGTGTGTCAGGTTGGTGTGTGCGGCGTAGTGTACATCAGGTTGGTGTGTGGTGTGGTATAATGTACGTCAGGTTGGTGTGTGTGTGTGTGTGTGTGTGGTGTACACTACACCACACACCCCAACCTGACGTACAGTACACCACACCCCAACCTGACATACACTACACCACACACACCAACCTGAGGCCGGTTTCACACGTCAGTGGCTCCGGTACGTGAGGTGACAGTTTCCTCCCGTACCGGAGACACTGGCACACGTAGACCCATAAAAATCAATGCATCTGTTCAGATGTCATTGATTTTGTGCGGACCGTGTGCGGACCGTGTCTCCGTGTGCCAAACACGGAGACATGTCAGTGTTCGTGGGAGCGCACGTTTTACACGGACCCAATAGAGTCAATGGGTCCGCGTAAAACACGCACCTCACACGGACATTCTCCGTCTGGGGTCCGTGTGCGTGCCGGAGACAGCGCTACAGTAAGCGCTGTCCCCCCCACATGGTGCTGAAGCCGCCATTCATATGTTCCCTGTAGCAGCGTTTGCTACAGAGAAAATATGAATGATAGTGTTTAAAATAAAGATCCATGTGTCCGCCGCCCCCCCACCCCCTGTGCGCCCCCCCGCTGGTCGGAAAATACTCACCCGGATCCCCCGTCGGCAGTCGCTCCTTCCTGGTCTGGCCGCGGCTTCTCTACTGTATGCGGCCGATTACACTCATGAATATGTGGCTCCACCTCCAATAGGGGCGGAGCCGCCTATTCATGAGTGTAAATGAGCGGCCCCACGTGACCGCATACAGTAAGCCGCGGCCAGACCAGGAAGGAGCGACTGCCGACGGGGGATCCGGGTGAGTATTTTCTGACCAGCGGGGGGGCGCACAGGGGGTGGGGGGGCGGCGGACACATGGATCTTTATTTTAAACACTATTCTTCATATTTTCCCTGCAGCAAACGTTGCTACAGGGAACATATGAATCGCAGCTTCAGCACCATGCAGAGTGGGTACCACACGCTCCGTGTGGTACCCACTCGCCATACGGGCGGCACACGTGTGCCGCAGGTATGGCCTCCGTGAGTTCCCAGGCACACGGACACGGATAACTCCGGTACCGATTTATTCCGGTACCGGAATTATCTGGACGTGTGGGACAGCCCTGACGTAGTGTGTCAGGTTGGTGTGTGCGGCGTAGTGTACATCAGGTTGGTGTGTGGTGTGGTATAATGTACGTCAGGTTGGTGTGTGTGTGTGGTGTACACTACACCACACACCCCAACCTGACGTACAGTACACCACACCCCAACATGACATACACTACATACCTTCAATACACAACATGGTGTCCGCTAACGATTGGAGCTAATTTTTCATTCAAAAAGTCAAATGGCGCTCCTTCCCTTCCGAGCCTTGCCGTGCGCCCAAACAGTGGTTTACCCCCACATGTGATGTATCAGTGTACTCAGGAGAAATTGCCCAATAAATTTTAGCATCCATTTTACCCTGATGCCCATGTGAAAATGAAAAAAATTGAGGCAAAAATAAAAATTTTGTGAAAAAAAAGTACTTTTTCATTTTGATGGATCAATTTGTGAAGCACCTGGGGGTTCAAAGTGCTCAATATGCATCTAGATAAGTTCCTTGGGTGGTCTAGTTTCCAAAATGGGGTCACATGTGGGGGAGCTCCAATGTTTAGGCACACAGGGGCTCTCCAAACGCGACATGGTGTCCGCTAAAGATTGGAGCTAATTTTTCATTCAAAAAGTCAAATGGCGCTCCTTCCCTTCCGATCCTTGCCGTGCGCCCAAACAGTGGTTTACCCCCACATGTGATGTATCGGTGTACTCAGGAGATATTGCCCAATAAATTTTAGCATCCATTTTACCCTGATGCCCATGTGAAAATGAAAAAAATTGAGGCAAAATAAAATTTTTGTGAAAAAAAAGTACTTTTTCATTTTTATGGATCAATTTGTGAAGCACCTGGGGGTTCAAAGTGCTCAATATGCATCTAGATAAATTCCTTGGGGGGTCTAGTTTCCAAAATGGGGTCATTTGTGGGTGAGCTCCAATCTTTAGGCACACAGGGGCTCTCCAAACACGACATGGTGTCTGCTAACGATTGGAGCTAATTTTTCATTCAAAAAGTCAAATGGCGCTCCTTCCCTTCCGAGCCCTACCATGCGCCCAAACAGTGGTTCCCCCCCACATATGAGGTTTCAGCATACTCAGGACAAATTGGACAACAACTTTTGGGGCCCAGTTTCTCCTTTTTCCCTTGGGAAAATAAAAAAATTGTTGCTAAAAGATCATTTTTGTGACTAAAAAGTTAAATGTTCATTTTTTCCTTCCATGTTGCTTCTGCTGCTGTGAAACACCTGAAGGGTTAATAAACTACTTGAATGTGGTTTTGAGCACCTTGAGGGGTGCAGTTTTTAGAATGGTGTCACTTTTGGGTATTTTCTCTCATATAGACCCCTCAAAGTGACTTCAAACGTGAGGTGGTCCCTAAAAAAAATGGTTTTGTAAATTTTGTTGTAAAAATGAGAAATCGTTGGTCAAATTTTAACCCTTATAACTTCCTAGCAAAAAAAAAATTTTGTTTCCAAAATTGTGCTGATGTAAAGTAGACATGTGGGAAACGTTATTTATTAACTATTTTGTGTCACATAACTCTCTGGTTTAACAGAATAAAAATTCAAAATGTGAAAATTGCGAAATTTTCAAAATTTTCGCCAAATTTCCGTTTTTTTCACAAATAAAGTCAGAAATTATCGACCTAAATTTACCACTAACATGAAGCCCAATATGTCACGAAAAAACAATCTCAGAATCGCTAAGATCCGTTGAAGCGTTCCTGAGTTATTACCTCATAAAGGGACACTGGTCAGAATTGCAAAAAACGGCAAGGTCATTAAGGCCAAAATAGGCTGGGTCATGAAGGGGTTAAACAGGTGCCATTACTACAGGTAATGAGTGGAGGAAAGAGGAGACTCTTAACGAAGAAGTTACAGGTCTGTGAGAGCCAGAAATCTTGATTGTTTGTTTCTGACCAAATACTTATTTTTCACCATAATATGCAAATAAAATGATAAAAAAAAACAGACAATGTGATTTTCTGGATTTTTTTGTCTCAGTTTGTCTCCCATAGTTGAGGTCTACCTATGATGTAAATTTCAGACGCCTCTCATCTTTTTAAGTGGTGGAACTTGCACTATTGCTGAATGACTAAATACTTTTTTGCCCTACTGTGTATATATATATATATATATATATATATATATATATATATATATATATATATATATACTGTATATATGTTTTCCCGAACATTTGAGCACATAAATCCATTAGATGTCGGTTTTGCAAGCCTGCGAGAAAATCTCGGCATACGGATGCCATACGGATGTCACACGGATGTCACACGGATCATTTGATGCGAGGAAATCGCATCCTCGCACTGCACACGGATCACTGTTTTTGAAACATTTGTGCGATTCTCGGCCGTGAAAAACGGACCGTTTTTTTATACGTTAAGTGTGTCCCCGGCCTAAAGGTGCATAACCGCTGCAGCTAATCACTGAGCTCAATGATTAGCTGCACTGCTTGTGTGCATTGTTGACATGACGTCACCAATGCAGTCAAAACACAGACCTGAGCAGAGTCTGTGAGTCGGTTCTGGACCCCAGGGAGGGTGAGTACCTGCTCTGTTTCTTATTTTAGGCATATAAGAACGCTAAGGGTATGTTTCCACGGTACGTAAACGCTGCTTGTTTGACGCTGCAGCGTCAAACAAGCAGCGTCCAGATGTTCCTGCATAGTGGAGGGGCTTTTATGAAATCCCGTCTCCACTATGCGTGGAAACCCGCACGCGGCGGCCCTGCGACTCCGGACATGCTGCGCGTCTTTTCAGAACGCAGCATGTCCGTACACCTTGCGGGGACGCAGCGTCCCCGCAAGGCATATCACAGGGCCCTATGGCGAGGGGTGCGATGATCCCGGATGTGTACTGTACACATCCGGCACCATCGCGTCCAAGAAAGGGGGCGGGGCTTAGCTCCGAGCGGCTTCGCCGCTGCGGCGAACCCGCCGGCAAGCCGTACCGTGGAGCCATACCCTTAGGGTATGTGTCCACGTTCAGGCTTGCTTCAGGCTTTGGTCAGGATTTTATGCAAGTAAAATCCTGACCAAAACTGCACCCGAGGTCACTGGCAGGTCACCTGCGGTGTGCCTGCGTGTTTTGCTCATTGTAGCAACATGCTGCGTTTTGAAAAAACGCACCGCATGTGCGTTTTCGCGGCAAAAACGCATGCGTTTTTTAACGCATAATGGAGTCGGGATTTCATGAAATCCCCTCCACTATGCTGTAACATCTGGACGCTGCGTTTTTGACGCTGCGGAAAAACGCAGCGTCAAAAATGCAGCGTTTCCTGAACGTGGACACATACCCTTAGAGTCCACTTGCCTTAAAGAAGCACTCCTCCTCTTCCTCCCGTCAAAGTTTTTTATCCTCCTAATATAGTGCAGTCATCATATTACACAGCACTGTGTACTTACAATTGCTAATTTGCCTTTCTACCCAGATAATTCTTCTCTTTCCCATTAGATCTGTAACATCACGTGATTAAAACCTGACTAGCTGACACAGGAAGGCTATTTTCCTTGCATGAGTCATCATTAGAACGACAATTCTACATCATTGCAACGTGGAAGACCCTTTAGGGTATGTGCACACGTCAGGATTTTTCATCAGGTTTTGTAGCCAAAACCAGGAGTGGGTGATAAATGCAGAAGTGGTGCATATGTTTCTATTATACTTTTCCTCTAATTGTTCCACTCCTGGTTTTGGCTACAAAACCTGAGGAAAAAGCCTGACAAAATCCTGACGTGTGTACATAGCCTTAGAATGCTACGTTCCCACAATGATTTTTTTATGCTGCACATTTCAGAAAAAATTCAAGGAACCTATTTAATGTGTGCATAAAATCTGCAACCTGAAAAACTCACCAAAAGTTCTAACACCTCTTGTAGATACAAGAGTATATATCCTACCACACTATAAAAGTAAGATTGAATGCAAGAAAAATATTGCAAGTGGAAAGCAAATTTCCAAAAGTAGTAAAAAACAATGTACCCAGAGGATGGTTTATACACGACAGGTGGATAACTGACCACCACTAACCCTGTGCAGCAACTTCATTCTGCTTATCCCTGTAGTGAGGCGGCCAGAATGGAGTTGCTGTATGGAGGATATTTTAATTGATTTTACTGTGTGCAGAGAACACTTGAGCCTCCACTCTAGTCAGGGGTGTAACGATCGTGGTTGCACAGTGGGCCCGTGTGGGTGAGGGACCTGCCGACGCCAGCGCAAACTTCAACTGGATGTGCATCATTGGACACACATTCAGCTGGAGTGTATTGTGGCACAGACAGCCGCTGGGTCCGAGCACTACAATACACGCTGAGGGCCAATCAGAGTCAGTTGACGTTAGCATGCATGCGACTCGGGGAGCATGGCCGTGATGTCATGTGTTCCCTGTCGTTTGCACGCTGAGGTCAGCTGGCATCTTCAGAACAGGCCCCCGCATGTCGGGGGAAGGTCGATATAATTGTTTACCTTTTTTCTATACATTAAAGAACAGCGGTAAAATGGGGGACATGTACCAGGATGGGGCATATATATTAGGATGGGGGATATAATTCAGAATGGAGAACATATATACCAAGATGGGGGATATATATAACAGAATAAGGAACATATATACAAGGATGATGAACATACATACCAGGATGGGGTATATATATACCAGGATAAGGGCCATAAACCAGGATGGGGTATATATACCAGGATAGGGGGCCATATACCAGGATGGGGAACATACATACCAGGATGGAGTATATATATACCAGGATAAGGGCCACATACCAGGATGGGGTATATATATATACCAGGATAGGGGCCATATACCAGCATGGGGAACATACATACCAGGATGGAGTATTTATATACCAGGATAAGGGCCACATACCAGGATGGAGTATATATATACCAGGATAAGGAACATATATGCCGGGATGGAGTGTGTGTATATATATATATATATATATGTGTATATATATATATATATATATATATATATATATATATATATATATATATATATATATATATATACACTAGACTGTGGCCCGATTCTAACGCATCGGGTATTCTAGAATATGCATGTCCCCGTAGTATATGGACAATGATGATTCCGACTGTGCCCGTCGCTGATTGGTCGAGGCAACCTTTTTGACATAATCGTCGCCATGGCAACCATTATGACATCTACGTCGATACTGTGCCCGTCGCTGATTGGTCGAGGCCTGGCGGCCTCGACCAATCAGACGCGGGATTTCCATTATGACATCATCGTAGCCCAGGCGGCCTCGACCAATCAGAGAATGAATAAACGGGACAGACAGACGGAAAAACCCTTAGACAATTATATATATAGATATATATATAAATAAATATATATAATCAGGAGTGAGCCCAAGATGGAGGACATTACTACATAATGGGAGAGGGGGTACAACTTGTATGTCCTTATAGGATTTAGAACGCTACAAGGGCCCATACATCTGACCAACATGTGTGGGAGGGGGAGGTCCAAGTTTTGCCGTTGGACTCTAGTTCTGCCTCTGATTCTAGTCGATCGTGTTGTGAGACCTCTGTAATGGAGTTACTGTATGGAGGGTGGCGGTATAGATTACTGTGCGCACAGAGATCTTGAACCTCCATAAATCCACTATGATCTAGTGATTTCTGTAGTGATCCTTGTAGAACGGAGCTGCTGTATGGTGATCCGTGGTTTCTGTGCACTCCAGGCTACATGAAGAGTTCGCACGATGCGCCAATTCAGGTCAGACAGGCGCTTCTTAATGAATATGGCGCATCTTTCAGCTGCAGTCTCCGCCGTAGTTAATGACACTTCTGTGGCCCCGACTCTTCAGAATGATGATGGAGCTGTCAGGGACTGGTGTAAACACAGCAAAAGACAAGTTCTGGCCAATCTTATTGATGAATCCAGGCCAATGTGTAATTTTTGCTGTATGAAAAAAACAAACCGTAAACTGAAATCAACTTATACTGACTGCAAAAAATAAAATAATAAAACATACAAAAGTTTTTTTAAAATTTTAATGCGCGATTTTTGATACTTAATCGGTGATAATATTGAGCGTGTCCTCACACTCTGAGTGATGGGCCACCTAGACCCTGCCGCAGCCTGCACATGCGCTCAATGACGGGCCGGCTATTCAGCACACGCAGTCTGCGCATGCGCACTACTGTTCCCCGCCACCCGTATGCATCGTTTATACTCTGGATATGCCATTATAAGCCACGTGATTGTAATGCATCAATCTGATTGGCTATCAAGGCTAACCAACGGCTGATGTCAACCACTTTCGGTTATTTCCGTAAACGCTCTTCGTGCATTTTCGGAACTACCCGCTGGAAGTGATACTTTGAACCCGCTTTTCTTATTTACTTTCCGGAAGTCCTTCCCTCTCCTTCTTCTCCTTCTTACCGGAAGTATCCCCCCTTCTTTCCCCGCCCCCACCACGGGCACCGGAAACACACTCGGCGCCCCGAGTTATTGTGCGCGCGGGAGAGCGAGAGATGGCGGCGAATATGTACCGGGTGGGCGGTGAGTACCGGCTCGTCAGCCCTCGGGGACTGTGGGGAGGGCTGTGTGCTGCTCGTCCATGCTCCTGTAGCCTGTAATGGAGTGCGGGCCGCAGTGACCGGCCACAGGCCTCCGCGCTGTCTGAGCCCCTCACTGCTGCGCTTCCTGCCCGGCCTGCAGGGGGCGCACGAGGCTTCTTGGGTCCCTGTACGACCCCCGGGGGTCTCCCTTACAGCAGTGGGTGATGTTCTGGAATCTTCTTTATGTGAATGGACTGATTTCTGTCTGGGGCATTATATTGCTTTAATGCCCCTGGTTCTTGGTACCGGTTCTGTACCGATTCCCGGTTTATCCGCACGGCGTGGAAAAATCAGCCAAATCCACGTGTGCGGTGCCATATTCTCTCCTCCCTGAGTTACAAGAGAATTTAAATCCCTTTTATGAGGTTATTTTGGTGCCGGAATACCTCTTTTCCCATTTATAACTAATTGAGCTTTACTCACCCTCCCCAGGTCCAGCGCTGAGTCTCTGCTGCTGCCAGAATAGACGGCGTGAGCTGCTGAACTTAGCGATTGCCTGCAGCGCAGTGTCCTTGACAACATCAGGAGCAGCGGTGGTGACTCGGCACTGGACCCAGAGAGGATGAGGAAAGGCCAGTTTTATTGTTAAAACCAGGAACAGTTTTTATTTCTTTTTTTTTTAAGCAGAAAACCCCTTTAAACGTCCCATGATGTATATATCTGTCATGTAATTGGATGCCAGGGCCTGCTCCACACAGGGCAGGTGCTGGCTACGGTCTACAGCCGGCATCTAGCTCTAACAATAGTGATCAGAGCCCACCATGGGGGGACTAAAGGGAAACTTAAACAAACAAAACTTTTCATTCCCCCCCCCTTTTTCTTCAAAACTAAAGTGTGTGTGGGAAGGGGGGGTAGTATAATCCTAAGTGCCATATCCATAAGTCAGATCAAAATATAAAGTTATTTGACCCCTCAACGACCAAAGTTTTTTGTTTTTGTGTTTCCTTTTTTTGCGCCCCTCCCAGAGCCATAACTTTTTTTTCAGTCAAAGTGGCCACTTGAGGGCTTATTTTTTGCGGGACGAGTTGTACTTTTGATTGCACACCATTGGTTTTAACATCGTGTACTGGAAAACGTGAAAAAAATTCTAAGTGAGGTGAAATTGCAAAAAAGAGTGCAATTCCAATTTTTTTTTTTTTTTTTTTTTTTTTACCGTGTTCACCGAATGCTAAAACTGACCTGCCATTATGATTCTCCAGGTCCTTAGACGTTCATAGACACCAAACATGTCTAGGTTATCTTTTTATTTAAGTGGTGAAAAAGAAATTTCAAACTTTGGTAAAAAAAAAAACAAACAAACCCAAAAGTGCCATTTTCCGAGACCTGTAGCGTCTCCATTTTTCGTGATGTCGGGTGAGGGCTTATTTTTTGTGCTCCAAGCTGACGTTTTTATTGCTACCATTTTGGTGCAGATACGTTCTTTTGCTCGCCCGTTATTACATTTTATTGCAATGTAGCGGCGACCAAAAAAAAGGTAATTCTGACTTTTTGAATTTTTTTTTACATTACACCATTTAGTGATTGGGTCAATTCTTCTCTTTTTTTTTAATGATGTTCGGGTGATTCTGAACGCGGCGATACCAAATATATATATATTTTTTTTTTTTGAATGGAGCTAAAAGGGGGTGATTTGAACTTATATTTATATTTTTTTAATATTTTTACAAATTTTTTAACGTTTTGTATGCTTCAATATTCTTCATGGGAGAGTAGAAACTGCCGCTGTCTGATCGGCTCTGCTACAAACAGGCGATGATCAGAACGCCTATATGTAGCAGAAATGGTCACTTGCTATGATCACTGACCACCGGTCAGCCCTCATAGTAATCCAGGTATGACAACCATACAGGTCTGCTGGAGACACCTGGTTGTCATGCCAACCCATCGGTGACCCGCGATCACGTGACAGGATGGGCAGGATTTCCGGTACACTTCTGGAAAACACGAGTTAAATGCTGCTGTCACTAGTTAACAGCTGCGGGTGGATCGCTGCTGTTGAGGCACATGTCAGCTGTACAAAACAACTGACATGTGCCGGGAAAGATGTGGATTCAACGCTGGAGCCCACATCAAAGGGAGGGATTCCGACATGGGCGTACTATTATGCCCAACATCGGAAAGGGGTTAAAGTGTAACTGTCGTTTTAATTTTTATGTGATAAATCAATATTACACAAAAATAAGCAACTTTGTAATAAATCTTATCGGATAAATCTGCTTCTTTCTCTTCCAGAATTGATCAAAATTCAATATTCATGGATAAAATCTGTGTTCAGTGAAGACTTTCCCAATATTGAGATAGATGGCAGCTGCTGCTGATGAGATTCTATATAGATCCTCTTCTTCTCCATAGAATTTCATCAGCACCAACTGGCATTTCCGTAAAGTAGAAATCTGTATTGACCCGAGACACATTTTACCCGAGAATGAAAGATCAGGTCCAAGAGGAGAAAGAAGCAGATTTCTCTGATAACATATATTGAAAATCTTCTTATTTTCATGTGTGATATTAATTTATGAAATAAAGAGTAGCCGTCGTTTTAACTTATAAGGGTAAACAGAAAAATAAACATGAAACAAAATTGCTTTTTGTTGGTTGACACAACTGGCTAAAAAGTTTTTAAAATGTTTCCTATACCTGAAGATGATTGTGATGAAAAATAGTTTGCCTCGCCAGAAAAAAAGCACAGCCCCCCCCAAAAAAAGAAAACCTGAAGTAAAAAAAGTTATTGGTTTCTGTAAATGGTGACACAAGCCAATTTCTTTTTCTTCAAGGGGTTGTCCAGGCTTGGGGCTCAAGTCTGCAGTTACTGACTGCAGACTTGTGAATCCTCACAACATGCACAGTGCACGCTATCAGGAGTCTCCAGCTTCGGGATCATCGAATAGATGCGCACTAACGTAGCCAATAAAAGTGTATTGAGCGAGGCCGGACACATCTGGTCAGAATTTTCCCGTGAATCCTAATAACTGTAAACTGTGCACGCTGTGAGCATTTTTAAGTCACTGAAATAGCGATAATAATAAAAAAAACCCTACTCAAGTTTATCGTTGTAATTATACTGACCTGAAGAATCATGTTACCAGGTAACTATTACCGCAGAATGAACACCATAAAAATGAAACCCCCAAAATGACGTTAAAGGGGAAGCAATCACACAGCTACGTAGATGGATAAATAATAATAAAAAAAAGTGGATTCTTGAAAAGGAGAATGAAAAAGCACAAAACAAAACATGATCAATACTATAGAAGATAGAATCCTGCACCGCTGCAACACCTGAGCCCAAATATCCAGTGTGTGTGATTACCACGTCAAATACACCGCCCTTTCTGGATCATGGGTGCCAAACCCTGTAAACAATTGCATCAATCCATATACTGAAGAGAAAAAAGGGTGGCACTCACCGTTTCTAAAATCCAATCTTTATTGTGACTATTTAAAACATCTTTGGCAGGGGAACGGGAAGAAAAAAATTGGACGGCGGCCGTTTCACGCTCCCTTGCGCCTCTACGGGTCCTATTCAGAAGAAGCGCAAGGGAGCGCGGAACGGCCGTCATCCAATTTTTTTTCTTCCCGTTCTACACCTCCTCGCCGAAGATGTTTTAAATCGTCACAATAAAGATTGGATTTTAGAAACGGTGAGTGCCACCCTTTTTTCTCTACAAAACAAAACATGGCCCAGTAATTCAGGGGTTAAAGGTGTTTTTGAGATTTTTAGAGGTTTCCAGAAATAAAAAATGTGATATAAAAAAAGCTAATTATTAGTGATGAGCGAAGGTGCTCGGATATCGTGTTACCCGAGTATCTCAGGCGTGCTCGAGTTATAAGTTCGAGTCCTCGCGGCTGATAGACAGCGGCAACACATGCGGGGATTACCTGTTTGTTAGACCGCTGAAACAAATTGAGGGATTGCCTATCGGCCACGAGAAATGCAGCCGCGAGGACTGGAACATATTATTCGAGCGCTCTGAAGATGCTCGAATAACACTCAAGCATGCTCAGATAACACCTTATCTGAGCGATCATCACTACTAATTACCCTTTAACTCTTCGACCGTTTCATCTATCATTCACATGACCGCTGCAGTCAATCACTGGCCTCAGCGGTGATGGCATGTAACTGCTGAGATCAGTGCTTGGCTGCAGGTGGTAATGTGAATGATAGAACGGACATCACCAGAACAGCGATTGGGAATTCAATGGCTAAATAACTATGCCTCATTAGTATATATAACCCTGATGAATAAAAGCCTGCAACCTAAGCCAGCACATAGACACCATAGCAGAATACAGGGATTGACCGGCATGCCACTTCAGTAGATCAGTCAGGATCTCTTTAAGGGGGGTTATTTCTTTATTTTATCACATTCTTGGACAATTAATTAACTTTTTTTAAAAAAGATTTGCAGAAAACCCTTTTAGAATCCGCACAGTAATTTCCATGGATGAAAACATTTCTACCACACGTCAGGAACCGTAATAATCTGCTGTGGATTCTGTGCAGTTTTACACAGATAAAATCCACAACGTTTTCTTCCCGTTTGAATGTAACATTGCAAGAGAGTATACATTTACAGTACAGTACCATGTAAACCAATGGAAAACAAAATCCGCTGTGCACATGCTGCAGAAAAAAACCACGCAGAATCGCTGCATTGTTTATTCTGCAGCATGTTCATTCTTTGTGCGGATTCCGCAGCGGTTTACACCTGCTCCATAATAGGAATCCGCAGGTGTAAAACCGCAGGTGAAATCCGCACAAAAAATACAGTAATTCGGCAGGTAATCCACAGTGCGGTTTACCTGCGGATTTACCAAAATCAGTCCGGAAAAATCCGCAGGGCTTTCTGAAACGTGTGCACGTAGCCTTTAACGCTGCGGAGCGCTGCTTCCAAGGAGTCTGATCATGTCGCTGTAGAGTCAGAGCTGTGGATTGGACAGAATAGTGCATCATACCATTGTGTGGTGCGGAGATAGCCACAAAAGATCTCTGGAGCTCGTGTAAGGGCATTTACACTGCACGACAATAATGCAAGATGTGTAATCACCTGCAGAACACTAGTGAATCGATCTTTTGCGCTGTAGATCATCGTTTTTGTCAGGACATCGTCCAGTGTAAACAGGACTCACAGGAATTCAATGATCAGTAATTGTGTTGCTGGTCGGCCAATGTAGACCAGTGTTTCCCAAACGTCAGTCCTCACAACCCCCAACAGATCATGTTTTCAGGATTTGTTTTTAGTATCGCACAGGTGAGAGAATTTCTTATTCCTTGATGATACTTCCATCAATAAGGGAATCCTGAAAACGACCTTTTGGGGGGCCGTGAAAACATTGGGAAACACTGGTCTAAACGGACCTTTAGGGTCTTCACGTGTCATTGTGACTGTCAGGGAATATGGATGCCTCCAGAAGGGAGCACAGTGGACAACCTTTCATAGTTTGTACTTCGTTTGCCTCATTAATATAATTAATCCTCCGGGGCTCTTCCAAATCTTGATTATTGGGGATTCAGATGGAACACTGGGAATAAACACACTGCCGCGCTCAGTGTTACCATGACTTTGTGAGTTCCCGCAGGAGACACCCTGAGCTGTCGCTCATAGCATAAAGATTAGATGGTTCAAGAAGTTGTCCACTCCTGGATAACGCCTTTATAACTGCTAAAGATACCAACTCCAATGGAACAGTGATGGCTGCAGCCGATCAGCGGTCACTGACTGGCTGCAGTGTTTTGTGTTTTTTTTGACAATGTAAACACAGTGCAAACATTGGCAAAATGGCACTGGTCCAAGAGGCATGTGTGTTTTTTGTATTTTATGTGGGGTACTTTAGCAATTAAGAAGGGCTTGTCTGGTAGTGCACAACTCGGGGAACAAAATTAAGGGGTGTTCTTATGGGAAGAAGACCTGGACAGACATGGTGTGTACCTAAGAACGATGTTGCCCCCCCGGCTTGTAGATACGGCTTCGTTCACACTTGTGACGACGTGGTATTAGTTTTGTTATTGCACCATTTTTTTTTTAAATGTTTGTTTACAGTATTCTGTAGTAAAGTCTGGTGGTGGATCTTGGTGGTCCACACTGTCCCGCACATGTCAAGATGCTGCTTTTCCATTGCACTTATGTTTATGGCATTTCTGTAGGATCTGCAGCTGTTATAAGACTGATCTCTCTGAGGTCAGGGCAGAGGTGACCACATTCTTGGTTACCCCCATCATGGTGATTGCGGTGCCGTTGGGTACATAAACTACTCCTATATCTCTTGTAGATGAGGGACTCGGATCCTGTGCTCTGCACCTGAGACCCCTTTATTCTCTGAGGTGTTATAGGCGTCTATTACAGGGAATGATGAGGAATCCAGCTCCACGAGGTAGTGAAAAAAACCTTCCTTTCTTCACTTCAAATCATATTCAGTGGAGGATAAAACATTAGCAACAACATGGATTAAAATGCGATATCAACTCATTTCTGGTGAACAAGCACCCTTAATCATGATAACGATGAATAAAGGAAGGGGTTTTTTTCACTACCTCGTGGAGCTGGATTCCTCATCATTTCCTGAATTCTTCTACTCCCTGACACAGCGGTTCCGTGCTCCGAGTTCCACAGGATTCCGACTATGGTGAGCTGGGCTTTGTTTCAGTCTATTACAGGGACATGGAATATATACTGTTATGTGAGCGCAGGACTTTTGCATAGTAAAAAAAAATAAATAAATAAAGGTGGACCCACAACCTGATCCTTGGATGCTCCGGATGTGTTTTCTGGGAATCTTAGCCTCTGTAATCCTCTGCTGGTGATTCAGTGGTTGTCACGTCTTTAGTGCAGATTCAAGAAAACCTGTCTAGATTGTATACCGCAAACTAATGGATCTTTAATCCTTACACTTGCGTGTTCTATCCGTGCTTCTCACAGAACACGGACCCATTATAATGTCACCTGTTCCAAGGCAATCTGATGAAAATTAGTAGTTTTTTTTTTTTTTTCACAGAAGAAAACAAGTGGAAGGTCAGAGTGAGGCCTTGCTGTGGGGCCTCTTACTGTGCCTCTGACTTTATACACAGGGTTTTCTTGTTGGACAGCAGGTGCTATATGTGCGGTTATTTACCCCCCCCATCAACTGTTTGGGCCCCATTGTTTAGATGAGGCCCTCAGATCTTGCACTTTGTATACTCGCACAGCGCCCAAGCTCCTCTGTAGTCACTGTGGGGACCTCTTGATTTATGGCGCTGTGTGCGGTAATTGTGGGTTACTGTAAGTAGAGTACAGGAAGCGGTCGGGAGGATCTGCCATCTCTAGCTAAGTAACCACACTCTGTCCATTAGTGTCTGTTGGCCTGCTCGTGTCAGCTTTCCACAGCCATAAATGCAAATGATCATTCATGTGGAATTCAGACTTGTGAATGGGGTCTTGAAATATTCAGAGCCAGTGCACATAAAGGGAATCTGTCAGTAGGATTACCCCTCCTGAGCCATCTATATGGGCATGTAGGTCATAGGAATCTGAATAAAATGATACCTTCATATCTGCAATCGCTTGTATTGCACGTCTAGTCATAATGTGGCCAGGAGTAAGTATATCGCATACTTGCTCTCACATGGCCGCCTGCTCCTGGTGTCGGGGAATCCTGACTGTGCACACTGTAAGGATTCACAAGTCTGCAGCCAGTGACATTTTTGTGCCAAACCCCGTTAGCAGCTCATTTGCATGTAAGAAAAATTTTGGATTTCTCTGGAATAAAGCATCTGATTGCAGATATCAAGGTATCATTTTATTCCGCTTCCTCTGACCTACGCGCTCATATAGACGACTTAGGAGGGTTGATCCCACTGACAGATTCCCTTTAAAAATCATAACTCTCAGCAGCCCAAAGTTCTGTGTAAGTAATCGTACTTTGCGCACTGGAGTATGGCCGACCCGTCTAAATGGGTCACTTAATGGCAGTATGAATGGGATTTCTGATTTAGTTTCTAATCAGTTCTACACTGGATTATTACTGGAAGACGCCTGTAAAGAAAAGACCCGAAGGACCTATTCATCATGCATTTTAGGCCAGAAAACTGACAAGTCACATTTTATTTTTCTTTCCACTAAACATTTTGAAAGATGCCTGGCTGTGGGGGAAAAAACTCATACGGTATGTCGCCACTTCTTTGCCGCAGATCCTGATGGAATCAAAAGTCTGGGGGGGAAAAAACGGTTCAAAAAGAAGACAAACTCCCCAAAAAGGAATGGTTTCCTGTAGCGAGTATTGACTTGAAAATCTTATTGTTTTTGAACACCCTGTCTCCACAGTAAAAAAAAAAACAAAAAAAAAACATCTAGAACTAAAACTGGATACACCCTTGGAGAATGATTGCGGTATCTGGAGTACAGTCACTAGTCCTGATTGACAAGGCATTTGGAAGAGTTTCTCACTGATACCAATGGAGTCCTCTTTACCCTTCTGATTGACTGCAGTGATATAGGTTCGGCGCTCCTGATTACCCTTTTGCTGATTTTCAGCTCTATGTTCTAATCCTGTTCACTTACCTGTGCAGACTGGCAATTGCTATTTGTGCTGGCACCATGGCTTATTTTTTTTCTTGCCAGTGTTTCTCAATTGTGTTACTATTGTCTGTTTTTTTTGGGGCTTTTCTGGGCAGGCGTACCAGGGCGGCTAACATACAACTTAAAAGGAATGATTATTGGAGGATGGGAGCTTCTGGGGCTGGCAATGAGTCAGAATGGCGAGCAGCAGGCGGAGAGATGACAGCAGTGACTCTGAGAGTGGCAGGCAGCAGGCGGAGAGATGCCAGCAGTGACTCTGAGAGTGGCAGGCAGCAGGCGGAGAGATGACAGCAGTGGCTGGCAGCAGGCGGAGAGATGGCAGCAGGCAGAGAGATGACAGCAGTGACTGACAGTGGCTGGCAGCAGGCGGAGAGATGGCAGCAGGCAGAGAGATGACCGCAGTAACTGACAGTGGCTGGCAGCAGGCGGAGAGATGACAGCAGTGACTCTGAGAGTGGCGGGCAACGCTGCTACGTATGGTATTTCTAATACTAAGGCCAGAATTCAGATAATCTTGTGTTTTGTGGTCCGAGTAAGGACCCTGATATATGGACTGGTCGTGGGTCTCCTGATCCAAGCATGTTGGTGCATTGCAGTCTATACATGGACTGCGAAACCCCTATATTTTAATTTGTCCCAAGGCCAAATTTAGATGCCTGTGAAGCATGTAAGATGAAGCTGTCGGCCAAATGCTTCTTCCTCTCCCACCACCCCCATAAACCTGCAGACAGCCGGGCTGAGCGCATGCATTTTTTGGCTGAAGCTTGCAAGAGAAGTCATCCCAGCACTCCCACCCCACACCCCAAAATGCTGCATGGCTCCTCACTGGGGATGCCCAGATACGTAGTTGCACACTCCCCTGGTAGCAACTTATCTCGCATGAGAACAAAGGTTTGGGATGCTGAAATCCGCAGTGTGTACATGGCCCAAGGCCTCCAGCCCTGTATGGAAGGGTTTCGGCTCTAATTGTTAATTTGTCTTTAACCCCTTAATGGTATTTGATGCATAGATTCAATATGAGCTGAGCACATGTCACTTTTTGCTCCATGATTGATATGTTCTTCATGCTGATTCATCTTCTGCGCTGATGCAATCTGCTGATGTGCACAGCCTAGCTCCTGCTCTACCCACTAGGATCAGCGTTCTCACCGATCCCAGCAGTTTAACCCCTCATATGATGCTGCCGGTAGTGACAGCAGCACATGCAGAGCTTGACAGATTTTTAACCATTCGGACCAACTGCATCAGAGAGGGCTACTGGCCTGAATTGTGTGTCCTCAGGGGCACCGAAGTTGTCAAGATCCGGTGAGCCAGCCAACTACAGAGAAGCGCTTACAAACTCTCTAGCAGGAGAGCTTCTAAGCACTGCACCCCTTTGTCTAGGAGTCCGTCCACTGCTGATACACTGCAGAGATGGACAGTTACTTAGGCAACCATCGTTAAATATATTTAAAAATCCCTCAGTTCTTCAGAATGGAGAGCATTTTATTAGCTCAGTGTAAGATGAAAGATGTCAGTTTAGGGTGTAACAACACCAGAGACGAGGTATAGAGCCGATAGCTGAAGTCACCCTAGTTAATGAAAAGAGCAGAGGAAACTGCAGATGGAAGTGTTGCGTAGCTGCGTTATTAACCCACGCCTGCTAGGCTCCTGTTATGTTTTTTCTTTTTCTTTTTTTTTTTTTTGCCCTTTTTCTTATTTCCTCCTGTCTCTTCTAAGAACAATTATGTATTTTTTTTTTTTCAACATATGACCTCATAGTGCCGTAAAAATGACCTGGCACCTCTATTCCCCAGACCAGTATGAGAACGCGATACCAAACCTGTGTAGTAAGCAAAAAAGGGGGTGTAAGTCAGCTCGCCCAAATGAAGAGAGGGATCCGACAAGTCAGCGGTGCAGCAGGAAAGCCAAGCGATAATAGACGGAGAATCCAGGTATCCCATAACAACAAACTTTATTGTAGATCATTAAAAAATGTTACAATCAGCATAGTAAGTCACAGCCCCCCTATATTACTGTGTAACATCCCCCTATTGTGACTTACTATGCTGATTGTGATATTTTTTAATGATCTACAATAAAGTTTGAAACCTGTATAGTGGTGGGGTTTTATTTTTAGTTTACTGCTTTTAGAAAATTATATACGGTAATTTTCCATCATCTGTCTTGAGGCTGCTGTAGTGTAGCAGTTCAGACGTGTATTATGTATGAATGGCTATAATGTTGTTTCCCCCTATTTTATAGGGAAAAAAAAAAAAAAAACACATCCAGAACACTAAAATTAAATTTTCAGGTATACATGTGAATCACATTTTGCAGCGGTGTGCACATTGGCGGAGTTCTGTTTTTTTGGGGTTTTTTTTGTTTTGTGTGGGGGTTTTTTTTGGTCCTGGTAGAAACACATGGTCTGAGTAGTTCAGGGTTGGAAACATTGCTCATTCCCCCCACCCCCGGCAGGAGCAGCACCTGTCTTTAGGCCATGTTTGGTTTTTCTGATTCTTAATAACCAGGGATGAGCGGACTCGTTGAAGTTCGGGTTCATTGCGTTCTACTGAACTTTAGTCCAAAGTTCGGTCTGGGTACCAGAACCCGATAAATGTCAATGGGGAACCAAACATTGTTTTTTAAAAAAATATATATTCTTTCTCCCCTCTCGGACTTTGCCTGGGACTCCAAACACTAAGGCGGATATCTAGGAGAGGTCAGAGTTCAGCACCAGACACTAGGTGTCCGAGATGAACCCTCATCTCTATAAGTAACCCCAAATATAATTTAACCAAATGTGCTGTAAAGTGTATTATTAGCCCCTTATTAATGCAGAATTAGATTAGAGCCAAGGTCTTCTTTGGCACAGTTTTCTCCGCAGACCCCATGGCGCTCCAATCCTGAACATGGGCACTAACGGAAGGGCAGGTGACGCAGCAATCAGCTGCCTACATGAAAAGGCCTTGTGTACGGCACTGCACATACGCCCGTTTCCCATACAGTAGGGGCCAATAACGGACATTTCTGGTCACCTGCACATGGATTAGACGCCATGTTTAGGATTGGCATGCCGTGCAGTCGGTGGAGAAGACTGTACTAAACAACGCGGTGGTGATTTAGTAAATTTGCATTTCTGGTAGGAATCTCACGTTGTGCGCGGTCTGATCTGTGGACAGCACGGAATGAGCTGAATAATATGCAGATTTCTTGCATTTTATTCATTGAAATCCCTGGTGGTTGTACACATAGGAGTCCAGTGGGCGGTGCTACTAGTGATTGACAGCTATTTCTGCATGCCCATGGAAGACTGTCAATCACTAGTAGAACCACCCACTGGACTCTTATGTTTACAGATGCCAGGGATTATTTGCTATATCAGGTGCACATAGGGAAAGTGAGGGGGAGCGCGGGCGCCAGAACCTCGTTATCCAGGGTGCCAACCTCTGCTGCCAGTCGGGGAACATAAAGCTGACATATCCGGGCTTCATAGGCCATATGTGGTATTACCTGGGCTTTTTATATTTTTCCATAAACTGAGTCCACCCGTCCTTCTTAGTATTGTGACTAATGACTACTATTATTTGCATCGATCATGGATCATATAGAGGAGGAGACATACTAAGTGAGGGTTTATTGATTACTATGATGTGACTTGTTCATATTTTTGATCTATTGGTCTTTATCCCAGACCTTTTTGTTATTGTCGTGCACTAAGGCTTTTCTTTCTAGGTGTTCATTTAGCTGGGAGCAAGTTCTCCCAGTATGACTAGTTTTTGCCATTGTCCCTTAGGCAGACTCTTGGGTGATTTATATAGAGGCGCACGGACCATACTGGGGAACTATGCATGGGGTTTGGCTCCATTTAGTAGCCGATGGGCTATGAAGACTTGCTAAGCTGCGAGCACTGCCCGATGTCGCACACACTATGACCGTGGGAGCGAGAGCAGTTCTCCCCTGTCTGCGGCATACACAGCTTGTGGGTGGTCTATGGGGAGAGTGGAGTAAGCGGCTGCCAGACACCCAGCTGCACTTTCTTTCCCTGCAAACATTATTGGCTTTTAAATCCCTACATGCCCAATGTTCCTTTTCTCTGACTTTGTTGGGCAGCCTCAATACACATCGGAGGGTCGGTGTCTTTAGTCAGCTGATACCGGTCACTCGTGTATGATACGTTACAGGTTATATCAGCCATTAATGAAATTCTTTGTTGTGTTTGCAGATTATGTATATTTTGAAAACTCCTCCAGTAACCCGTACCTGATCCGCAGAATCGAGGAGCTGAACAAGGTAACAGAACTTCAATTAGATCCATTCAGGAGGTAATTACATTTTTATTTATCGGCTTTTGACTAAAGCGTGTCCTCTCCCATCGTAGACTGCAAATGGTAACGTAGAAGCCAAAGTGGTCTGCCTGTTCCGTCGCAGAGACATCTCCAGCAGCCTGAACAGCTTGGCCGACAGCAACGCAAGTAAGTTCTGGTTTGTTGGACTTGTACAGTTTTGAATGTTAATTTTAGCTAGAGCCAAAAATGTTAAAAAGAAAAAATAAATAAAAACCACATTACTTACCCTTTGGCTATGTGCACACTTTGCGGATTCCACTGCGGATTTTTCCGCAGCGGAATTCCAAAATCCGCAGTGAAAACCCGTTGCGGTTTTTACTGCGGATTTATCGTGGTTTGTACTGCGGTTTCTTCTGCGGATTTTCATCTGCAGTTTCCTATTGGAGCAGGTGAAAATCCGCAGAAAAGAAGTGACATGCTGCGGAATGTAATCCGCTGTGTTTCTGCGTGTTTTTTTCCGCAGCATGTGCACAGCGTTTTTTGTTTCCCATAGGTTTACATTGTACTGTAAACTCATGGGAAACTGCTGCGGATCCGCAGAGGTCAAATCCACTGCGGATCCGCAGCAAAATCCGCAAAGTGTGCACATAGCCTTTGGCTGTCCAGCGATGCATCTATGCCTTGGTGACATGAAGCAGTAGTGTTGTCTCATCTAGAACACGTGAACGGTACTGCCATTATGTAAACCTGAAAACCGCTTTTTAAAAGGCAGTGGATGACTAAAAAGCTTATATAAAGGAAATCTTTTAAAGAAAAGTCCAGGAATACCTTTACATGGCCAGTCTGTTCCTCCATTCCTGAGTAGTCAGCGTTGGAATTGATTTAAAAATCAGGCTGAAAAGCTATGGTAGATCTGAAGCCACAGTCACTCCAGCTCTATTCCCCACTCAGTATTGCTGCCTTCTGTACGACTGACAGCCTCTCTGCTGTGTGACTTCAGGCAAAGGAGCCATTGGTCAAGCAGGAGGAGGCGGTGCTGGGCCAGGAATAGAGCTGGAGTGACAGGTGCTCAGGGCGCTGAGCTTGGTGATTGTCTGCAGCGCTGTGAATGCTGCAGATCATGTCATTCTAAATTCTCTACACGGTATCTTCCTATAGATATCTATACAGAGTCTGATGTTGATTTTCCACGCATTTGTAGGGGAATTCGAGGAGGAGTCAAAGCAGCCAACGGTGGGCGAACAACAGCGGCACCAGCTGAAACACCGTGAGCTCTTTCTGTCGCGCCAGTTTGAATCCTTGCCGGCCACACACATCAGGTATGTGCATGTTAAAGGCATTGCAGTCTTTAAAGGGAACCTGTCACCTGAAAAAACGTGGTTAATCTGCAGGTTAATAGCTTTCTGGACCTGCCTTGGGTCGGTACTTAGTCCCCCACTACCGGGAGGAAATTAATTTTATTCCCGCCGGCAGCCTTAAGGTTTCAGTCACGGGAGCGATGCTGACCTGGGTTCAGTCACCGCTTTGTGTATCAAGCACAGCGGCTGTAACCGCGTCCCGATACTGGCTGACAGTAGCTCAGCATAAGGAACGGCTGTCAGTCAGTGCCGTTATATACACAGAGCGGTGACTGAACCTGCGCCAGTGCCACCCCCGTGACTGCAACCAAAACGCTGCTGGGGGAATAAAGTTTTTCTTCCCAGCAGTGGGGGTCTTACCGCCAGGTAGGTTCACAGCGCTATTATCCTGCAGATTAACCCCATATCTGCAGGTTAAAACAGAATTGGACCCTCAGTGATCTGTTTAATAAGCGCCCCTCTGATGGGGAATCATGGCAGATTCCGTATATTTAGGAACACACGGAAATGTAAAAGTGATCTGGTGCATCATTTATGCAAACGGAAGCAGAGGGGCCGCACTGACTATTATGCAGTCTGTCTGGTTTCCGTTTATTGTTCTAAAAACAAGAACAAAGCTTGCAGCAGACAGAACAGATAATTGCAATGTGTGAAAGTTCATAATGGACTATGATTTTTATTTTTGTCCAGGCGGAATCCATAGACTGCCACTGACATTATTTTTTTCTTTGCAGGGGTAAATGTAGTGTAACCCTGTTAAATGAGACTGACATGTTAAGTCAGTATTTGGAAAAAGAGGTAAATGCATCATGTCACTTCTTCATCCCTCTCCTCCTTGTGCATCTCATGTTGTGTTGTTTTTTTGTGTTTTTTTTTTACTAATCCTACTTGTGGTTTTAGGATTGTTTCTTCTACTCGCTGGTGTTTGATCCAGTACAGAAGACTCTGCTGGCTGATCAAGGGGAGATACGGGTCGGTTCTAAGTATCAGGCAGACATTCCTGACCAATTAGCTGAGGGTAAGTCACTGGATGGGGGTAACTTTATGTACTCGATACTAAAGGGAGTTATATTGTTCAGTTTGGCAGATTGGAGCTAGGGTGGTAAAATAGTAAGATATACTCGCCCCCTGGATTTTGCTCTAAACCCTGGCGCTCATCGCCAGACTTGAAGTTCACTGATAAATGAATTGGTCACTGATTGTCTTCTGGGGTCCCCTTTCTGACCAATTGGTCAGTGATGGGATTACGTCCAGTGTGACAGAAATCGATGGGACTGTGAGCGAAATCCAGGGGATAGTAGATTATCATTTATTTGTTTTTACGACCTTGGCACCTCTCTGGCAAATGTAATCAATGAGCGGAGAACTTCTTTAAGTTCTATTTGCACGGGCTTGCAGTTTCCTGTGACTAATAAACGTGGTCTTTCAGGTGAATCTGATAATCGAAACCAACAGAAGATGGAAATCAAAGTGTGGGATCCAGAGAATCCTCTGACAGACAGACAAATTGACCAATTTCTTGTGGTTGCTAGGTAGAGAGTTTCGCTCACTTGCTCGTTGTGATTTCTTCTCTCGTGTTTTTGGCAGCGTATTGAAATCTCAGCATTGTCCTGATCTCTCCTTAGAGCTGTTGGAACATTCGCAAGAGCCTTGGACTGCAGCAGCTCAATAAGACAGCCGAGCTTACATATGAGTGCCGCAGCTGCTTCTCGTGACATCACTCTGGTTAGAAAGAACCCTTTCATTTTTGGTTTTCTTTGTTTTATGGTTTCACTGTTTGGAGTTATGTTAAGTTGATGCAAGTCGATTCACAGGACCCAGTCCATCGTCCACGTTAGCCAACTGTGGCCGCTGGACTGGAGAACCTGAGAACCACCGCCTTCCTTTTGGCATCTCCAGTTCTTAATTTGATTAGCCGGTCTGGTGCGACATCACATGTGCTTCATGCCGGAGCGATGAGATCGGTGCAGGGCGGCTAATGACGAGCTGCGGGAGGTAGGAGGAGAATCTCGGGCTCAGCGGTCACAGATTACTGACGTGGCCGATGGACCCGGATCCTGTGAATCCATTAAAAAAAACTGAAGACACTTGGCTGCAAACATTAATTTATTGCATGAAGGCACCCATAATTACACGTACTGAATGACATTCTCAGATGTCTCCAAAAATATATGGATGTTGGATGGATTTTTTTTCTTTTTAGTTTTTGTATTCCAGGTTTTATTTGTATTAGACAAAAGTGAAATGAGTATCCTGGAAGTAAGAAAGTTAGGTTTGTCTTTGCCAATACTGATGCAGTGAGTTTTGTGCTGATCTTTTCTGCTTTTTTTCCCCTAGTTTCACGCTATGGATACACTACAGAGGAACGGTTACGATCTTGCCCGTGCCATGTCTACTCTTGTCCCTCAAGGAGGTCCAGTCCTGTGTCGGGATGAGATGGAGGAGTGGTCTGCATCAGAAGCCATGTTGTTTGAGGAAGCTTTGGAGAAATACGGAAAGGATTTCAATGATATTCGGCAAGACTTTGTAAGTCCAGTGACTGTCTTGATCTGTGTTACTCTAGCCCCACCTTGTCTCTTAAATACAGAAACTTAATGCCCTTTTTTTTTTTTTCTTTTTTTTTTTTTTTTTATATAAGCTGCCTTGGAAGTCTCTAGCTAGTATTGTCCAGTTTTACTATATGTGGAAAACTACAGACCGATACATTCAGCAGGTAAGAAGTGTATATGTTCTAAATGTTGTTAAGTAACTGGTACACTAGGATTAAAAATGGCATCCTACCCATTCGGGTTCTTCCTGCAGAAACGTCTGAAGGCCGCCGAAGCAGATAGCAAATTGAAACAAGTCTACATCCCAACCTAGTGAGTGACGCCCTTCTTTGTATTCTATGTGATACGTCAGAATGTATTTTGCTTTCAATGACACAAGTTCTTCCATTTAGTACCAAACCCAACCCCAATCAGATTATTTCTGTCGGAGCGAAGCCTGGACTGAATGGAGCCGGATTCCAGAAAGGTCTTACCTGTGAAAGCTGCCATAGTAAGCGCACTCCAAACTTTAATTTGTCCTAACCTCTGTGCATATGCGGTTTTTTTTTTTTTGCTCATATATTATCCCCCTTCCCCTGTTACAGCCACAGTGTCGGCACAGTGGTATGCATGGGGTCCACCCAACATGCAATGCCGCCTTTGTGCTTCTTGCTGGATTTATTGGAAGAAGTATGGAGGACTTAAAACGCCAACACAACTTGAAGGTGCAACTCGCAATATCGGGGTACGTCGCTGATCATTCTGAAATCGTTCACATGCATATTAAGGAGGAGTAATAAACCTTTCTCAAACTTTAGAAGAGAATATTAACTGCTGTAATAGGGGGTAACATTTTCTCTCCATCTTGCAGTGACAGCATTCTTTTCTCTTTAGGAAGCCCACCCTCGTACCCATCTCTCTCGGCCTGAAGCTCAGAGCTTGTCTCCATACAGCTCCAGTGCAAACCGTGCTAAGCTTTTGGCAAAGAACCGTCAGACGTTCCTCCTGCAAACGACCAAATTAACCCGCATCGCACGTCGCATGTGCAGAGATATCTTGCAGCCTAGGCGAGCCGCACGGCGACCCTATGCCCCGATCAACTCAAATTCCATTAAAGCAGAATGTGAGTTGTCTAAAGTATCATTACTTTTTTTTTCATTTCCTAGCCTTGTAACTTGTTGAGAACTTACCATGTAGCAACCTCTCTGACCAGGTTCCATTCGACTACCGAAAGCAGCTAAAACTCCTCTGAAAATATCGCCCTTGGTGCGTCCACCATTGGCAGCTATTGTAAAAGAACTAGGTAAGAAATAATTTTATTTTTTTTTTCCTTCCTATTTTTGCTTTCTCGTTTTTATGGTCTTTTTAACCTTTTTATGTTCTGATAAACCTTTCTGTTCTTGTAGCTGCTCAAGCACCGCTGAAACCGAAGACTCCTCGGGGAACAAAAACTCCAATAAACCGTAATCAACTGAGTCAGAGTAGAGTCAGTACTATTGGTGTACTACCTGCCAAAAGAGCATTTGAAGCAGTAAGTATAGGGTTACTGCTCCACACATTGCCTCTGAGCAACTCAATGCAAATTTGAATAAATATAAAAGGTGCTATACATATTATATCCCTATACTGCTAAAGGGAATCTGTCACCAGGTTTTTGCTGCCTAATCTGAGAGCAGCATAATGTAGGGGCTGAGATCGGGTGTCCAATTATGTCACTTGCTGGGCTGATTGCTGTTGTTTTCATAGAATCACTGTTTTATCATAAGTGTATGATCACTGCAGGACTAATAAACCTGCTGCCAAGTAGTCCAACCCGCCCCAAACAATGGCACCTTTCTGCCTATGCACAGTGTGCAAAGAAAGCTGTCAATCGGCAGAGTTAAGTGAAGAAAATTGGCGCGCACTCAGAGTAATATGGGAGCGAGGTGCAGGTGTAGTGAGCTGTATGAGCCCCACGTACATAGAGAATATAGTACACCGCACACTCTGTATGTATGTTTGCAAAATTAGTGAAAAGTTTATTTAACATGAAAAGCGACCAGAGGTAATTATTATGACGTTTCGGCCCTACCAGGGCCTTAATCATACAATCGCTTTAATGTGCACATAGAAGAGGGAAGAGTCCTTGTAGTTAGAGGCATACACTTAAATGCCGAGTAGTGATGCGTGTATTTACGCAATAGTAGCCCTGAAGTGGGTTTTGTAAACCTGGTGCTTGTAGTTACTATGCGGCGCTCCGGCAGCAGGGCCTCTTCTATGTGCACATAAATAATTACCTCTGGTCGCTTTTCATGTTAAATAAACTTTTCACTAATTTTGCAAACATACATACGGAGTGTGCGGTGTACTAAATCGGCAGAGTTATACAGAGCTCAGCATTCAGAGAACTGCTAAATCTGCAGCAGATAAGTTATCAAAACTACAGCAAGCAGCCCAATAAGTGAAGTCACTGAAATTGGGGTCTCTGCCCCTAAATCATGCTGCTCATTCAATTTAACTGCAGCCTGCATTTACTGATGAGGACTGACTGTACGGTCTGTTAAAGCAGCTAGTAAAGGGGTTAAAGGGAATCTGTCACACCAAAAATCGCCTATAAGCTAAGCCCACCGGCATCAGGGGCTTATATACAGCATTCTGTAATGCTGTAGATAAGCCCCCGATGTAAGCTGCAAGATAAGAAAAACAGGTTATATTTTATACTCACCCAGGGGCGGTCCGGTGTAGTCCGGTCTGATGGGCGACTTGGTCCTGGTCCAGGGCCTCCCATCTTCATACGATGACGTCCTCTTCTTTGCTTCCTGCCGTGGCTCCTGCGCATGCCTACTTTATCTGCCCTGTTGAGGGCAAAGTACTGCAGTGCACAGGCGCCGGGAAAGGTCAGAGAGGCCCAGCACCTGTGCACTGCAGTACTTTGCTCCGTCCTCAACAAGGCAAATCAGTACACCTGCGCAAGAAGCAAAGAAGAGGACGTCATTGTATGAAGATGGGAGGCGCTTGACCCGGACCGCGATGCCCATCAGACCGCCCCTGGGTGAGTATGATCTAACTTGTTTTTCTTTTCTTGCAGGTTACATTGGGGGCTTATCTACAGCATTACAGAATGCTGTCGATAATCCCCTGATGCCGGTGGCCTTAGCTTTTAGGCGAATTTTGGGGTGACAGATTCCCTTTAACATATGACTCTCACTTCCACATTGAAAGTGAACGGAGCTGATGACGGTACGACTTCACACACCCACCGAGACGCGTGCATGTTGGTCGGGTATTGTGCACATGTAAGGTTCATTAGAATAGGACATGTGCACAGTATCTGCCGATCATCCACGTCTTGGCAAGTTGTGGGGGTCATAACGTCAATGGCAACCTCTTCCCTCCAGTGCAGGAGTGAGTAGCACATGATAAGATTAAAGGGGTTGTCAGTTCTACTGCCTTATAAAGCGCCAGCATAGAGTATAAAGGGGATGTCTGAGTGAAAGAAACTAAATCCACTTCACCAAAAAGACGAATCTGATGGTTTGCAGACTGTATAGCTACGCACACCACGAGGTAAAGATTATGGTCCCGAATCTTCATCAAGAATAGCGTCTTGCATTCCAGTCTTAATAAATAGTGCACTGGAATAAGATCTGCCAAATTCATGAAATGGTGTATACCTCTTAGTAAATTTGCCATATCTTTCAGCTGCCGTGAGCCTTGACAAGGAACGTATACTCCCGTTGATGAATTTGCCAGTCATGCTCGACCATGATTCCTGTTAAACTCAGCCCAGTTTATGGGTGTAAATGTATCAGTTCACTTGTTCAAATTATTGTTTAAGTAATCTGGTCCTGTGTCCATTAATTATACTACTTTATATGTAGTTGTTAAATCATGAATTTCTCATCTCCTACCTCTTCTCTTAGGTGTCCGGCGTGGGGGTAGTTCCACCATTCTCTGCCAATGGTCGTTCCTTCTCATCAGGTGTCCGTTCTAGCAATCAACCCAATGTCAAGAGGCAGAAACTCAATCTTGCCGATGCCCCTAATCCTGTCGTTTTTGTGGCTACTAAAGACACAAGGTGACTAAAATCCTAGTATTTTACGACCTACAGAGTCCTGATTCTACAGAAGTGAAAACCATATGCAAAAGTAGAATTCTGATCATCTGGAATTATTGGGGGAAGCACCAGAGGTTTAGAATTTTCAAATCACAAGGTCTATGTTTACCGGGGTCCATACCCCCAGGTGTGTGCCTCAGTCCCACCACGGCAGAATACGTACATTGTAAGTCGCCATACTGGTAATGTAGGCCCCAGGTATTTCTGTGAGCGCGTCTATAAGGGAAGAATCAGCCGTATAACTTGGACGAGGATCACAACGCAATGCTCGGACCGGCCGTCTGCTCTCCCTACCTGATCGTGACAGTGTGTATTTCTATGCAGTTCGTGTCTGGAGAAGCGATGGCCAGTCTGTGCACTGCGTTGCGATCCTCGTCTGAGTTATACGGTCACCTGGCTCTTCCCGAAGACTTACTACTGTTACTTACTTAAGGG
The DNA here is from genome assembly GCF_051348905.1 of Ranitomeya variabilis. NCBI lineage: Eukaryota > Metazoa > Chordata > Amphibia > Anura > Dendrobatidae > Ranitomeya > Ranitomeya variabilis. The sequence goes on from NC_135233.1 coordinate 462,746,952, forward strand.
CCTGTTACTCTGGCTTAGAATTTATTTCTTCTAAGGAATTTCTGAACCAGAATGTTCCAGGAATAATGGAATTTTACAGTAGAGTTTTATGATCTGTGACTTCTTCTACTCCATCACTTAGCATTTAACTTGTCTATTTTCTCCATTTACAGATGCTTAAGAAAATCCCTATCACACATGGAGATGCGCCGAGCTGCCCGACGTCCCAATCAGCCTCTGAAGTTGAAGCTACCACTGCCCCCACGACCATCGGGGCTCCTGCCCTCCCTCACTACACCCCATCCTGCCAGTACAAGTGAACCAATTGTTTTGGAAGACTAAGGGACTAAAAAAATGACCATCCGTAGAAAACAAATTGTGTCCTCTTCACCCTTCCTAGTCAGTACTGCTCACTCGGTGCTTATCTCACTGGCAAATACACTTGAGGACAGAAGGACCCCCGAGTGAAGACCTCCCATTTTGAAATCCAGCTCCCAAATATCACCTCTCTGACCTAGCAGCGACGGGGCCTTGTTTTTGCTCTTTCGCCTTCCATCTTTCATTTTACCCACATCCCTTTATTTTAATGTATATTTTTTTCTTCATATTAACTCCCTTCTCTAATTGTTGGGAGCGCTAATGTTCTCCGCTTACGTCCCCAATTATTATTTTTGTTATTTTGTTTTTAGGTTTTGCTTTTTTTTGTACAATGAAACAATGAGGTCCACCAGTAAAAATAAGAAAAAAAAGTGCACTGCTCGTCCGTGGGCGCTTGCCGTGTGATTTTAATATAGGACGGAAACATTAGTACCTTTCATAGGTTTATAATATTTGATCACGTATTTACGTGCATACATTCAGATTCAGGGCTCTTACTAGTCGATGACTTGTGGTTGCTGCTTTCTTGTACAAGGTTTTTTTCTATGTGAAAGAATTTGTAATTAACTTTCAGAAAAAAAAAGCAACGGTGCTCTTAATTACATTACAAAGTAGTTTTAGGAACTAAATTCGGCAGCACAATGTCATTCTGATTTAATTTCATCACTTCATTGTTGTGTATGACCGGTCATACAGAATGGGGGCTAATGATGTAAGACCACCTCTTCCCTTTAGTTAAGGTTAGTGGTGAGCGAGTATACTCGTTGCTCGGATGGTCTCCCGAGTATTTGTTAGTGTTCGGAGATTAAGTTTTCATCACTGCAGCTGAATGATTTACAGCTACTAGCCAGCCTGAGTACATGTGGGGATTCCCTAGCAACCAGGCAACCCCCACATGTACTCAGGCTGGCTAACAGCTGTAAATCATTCGGCTGCGGCAAGGAAAACAAAATCTCCGAACACTGACAAATACTCGGAGACCACCCGAGTGTGCTCAGGAAAACCCGAGCAGCGAGTACACTCGCTCATCACTAGTTAAGGTGCCTCCGTGCTCGTGGCTTTCTTCACTTCTGTACTTTCTGCTGACCTTCATTGATCTCAGTTAACCATTTCTTGTGCCGTATTACAGAGGCCACAAAGATTTGGGTGATTTTAAAGGGGTTGTTCACCACTCGGGACTTTTTTTTTTTTTTTTCTCCTACGCCTCATTGGGGGACACAGGACCATGGGTGTTATGCTGCTGCCACTAGGAGGACACTAAGTAACACGGAAAGAATAGCTCCTCCTCTGCAGTATACACCTTCCTGCTAGCTCTCAGTGAACCAGTTCTTGCTTGGTGTCTGTAGGAGGCACTTGGGTCTGTTTCAGACCCCACCGTTTTTTATTTTTTTGTTCTATTTTTTTCCTTTAACGGAGCAAATGGGGGCGACGGATCCTTTCTAGGCTCCGATCTCCCCCGAACCATCAACAGGCAAGTACGTGGAGCGTTCCTCCCGTATCCTTTCCTGCAACATTGGATGCCAGCCCTGAGCTCATCTTGCGGGTGACTGTTCCTTCACGTTCCGATCTCCCCCCCTCCATAGCAGGCGACCACATGGAGTAGCCCTCCATCTACCTCTCCTGGAGCCAGGTGCACAGCCGGACATATTATGTATGGCGTCCGTGCAGCCCCCCTCTGCATCACCACTGATATAGCGGATGACGCATGGCGGCAGAAGCTCTCCACCCCCTCCCTGACTATGGCGACGGTGGATTGAGCACCAGCCCACCGCATCTACCGTGAGTACACTGCAGGGGCCGAGGTGCTTGGGGGGTCCTGGTCCCTGGAATATGGGAGGTCCGGACCTTAAAGCCCGGGTCCGTGGGTGGGCTGCAGTGCGGCAATTCCTTCAGAGAGTGTGGCTTAAGAATGGCACTAATAGCGGTGGCGGCGCTGCAGGCCGCAACCACAGGTTTAAATTTTAGCCCCCGGCTTTTCCCTTTCATACAGGCCGGAGTTTTGGCCACGCCCACCGGCAGTTACCGCCGCCCACTTTCTGGCGCTTTCTGGCGTTCCCTGAGATACTCACTTCCTGATCTCGGCGGCCATCTTGGTACACCCACAGGGCTGATGCTGCAGCGCTGCTCCAGCCTTTTCAATCACAGCCTTCAGGATTAGCGATTCCTGTGCATAACTCCCGTGGCATCACACTGTGGACCTCCCCTGGGGACTCAAGACACAGGACCATGGATAAGCTCCAGAAACATAGCTTAACCCTTCCCCTGCTAGTAAGCGCTTTCCTCCAGGCTTTACTATGTCTCAAAACCCACACTGTATTTTTCGCTGCATGTACCTCTTGTAAGGTATCATTACCCCGGGGTCACAATATTGCATTATGCACAGCTTGTGAACCGGTGACGGCTCAGGAACCACCTGTTGCTGATACTGAACCCAGTGAGCCTAGTCCCCCTCAGTGGGCTACCTCCCTTTCCCGGTCTATGGCATCCCTGGCAAAAGCGTTAGACTCGTTCGGAGACCCTTCCTCTAACCAGGGCACTAATACGGACGACACTTCCGATGGTCAGAACCCCTCGTACTCCAGGGGTCGTACCTTGCCAAGGAGTTCTCACTCTTCCTGGAAAAGGACTCAGTCTGGGGATATGGCATATCACCGGTTTTCGGGTCCTGAGAGCTCCATTTGTCGCTCCCCTTCCATTGGGGCTAGTAGAGAACCTGTTTCAGAGGAAGATTCTGATACGTCCCTAGATCAGGAATTTCATCACGATCAGGAGACTCTCGACTCTCTAATTGAGTCAGTGAATAAGGCTTTGAGACTTGAGGAGGAACCCTTATCTAAAACGGATCATGCCGTGTCCTTTAAGAGGACCAAACGAGCTCACAGAGTGTTCGCCACTCATCCCGAGTTTAAGCAAATTGTTGAATCTCCCAGGATCCGTCCAGATAAACGATTCACAGGGCAGAAGCCCATGGAATCCAAATATCCCTTTGCCCAGGATCTAAGAAAAGATTGGTCACAATCTCCCCCAGTAGATCCTCCGGTATCGCGCCTGGCTGCGAAATCTGTTTTATCCTCGGAGGGCGCCTCTATTAAAAATCCAACCGATCGACAATATGGCGCGTTCAGCTTTTGAAGCCTCAGCGGCCGCACTCTTTCCATCTTTTGCCACTACGTGGGTGGCTAAGGCTATGACCCACTGGGCTGAGGTCTTGTCTTCAGCAGTACTGGATACCAATCTCCCCCCCCCCCCCCCCCCCCCGAGATAGCAGACCTCGCTACTCAGATAGCCAGAGCTGGAGATTTTGTAGTCACCGCGTCCCTGGATGCCGCTGACTGCGCTTCTCAAGCAGCAGCAAATGCCATCACCATCCGGAGGTCCTTATGGCTCAGGGACTGGCGTGCGGATTCTACTTCCACAAAGTCATTGACTTCTCTCCCATATCAGAGCGGTCGCCTTTTTGGCGAAAAGCTCGACCAGTTAATTTCTGACGCCACTGGAGGGAAGAGTAAATTTCTTCCACAACAGAGACCCTCTCTGCCCTTTCGGAACCTGCAACCACAGGCTCGGTCCCGATTTTTTTTTTTTTTTTTTTTTCGTTACAACTCAAACTGGTCCTCTACTTCCACATCTCCCGGTTCTGGCCGGGCACAACGTGGAGACAGAGGTTCACAGGCCTCTTTTAAGCCTTCCCCTTCATGGAGAGGCAGGCCAAGGCAGCCGGGATCCAGAGGCGCCAGAACGGGCAGACCTTCCACACAATGACTCCCTGCGATATCCGGGGGGACACCCTCAAAGTAGGCGGCCGCCTGCTTTCCTTAAGTGCCGCGTGGCTCTCAGTCGTTCACGACGAGTGGGTCTGCGATCTAGTGTCCTCCGGATACAAGAGAGATTTCTTATCTCGTCCTCCAAACCATTTTTTCCTGTCTTCTCCTCCCAGGGCAAAAGCATCAGAGTTCTTCAAAGCTATAAGCTCTCTGAGAAAAGGAGTTATTCTGGTCCCTCAAAGCGAAAGGTTTCAAGGTTTTTATTCAAACCTCTTCATTGTTCCAAAGAAGGACGGTACAGTACGGCCCATACTGGACCTAAAACTGCTGAACAAGTTCGTCAGGGTGCGACGGTTTGTCATTGCCTCCATGGAAAAAGGCGAGTTCCTGGCGTCTATAGACATCCAGGATGCATACCTCCACATTCCTATTTTACCTTCTCACCAAAGGTTTCTTTGCTTCGCAGTTCTGGAAGATCACTTCCAATTTGTTGCTCTGCCCTTCGGCCTCGCCACCGCTCCCAGGGTATTCACCAAGGTCATGGCGGCTGCCGTGGCCATACTCCACACCAGAGGAGTGGTGGCGCTCCCGTATTTAGACGATATCCTCATCAAAGGCCCTCTTTCCGCTCCTGCAGGGAAGCCGTGGCCATCACAATAGATACCCTTTCTCGCCTGGGTTGGAAGATAAACTTCAAAAAATCTTCCCCAGTATCGGCTCAGCGAATTTCCTTTCTAGGAATGATACTCGACTCGTCCCGGGGTTTGGTTCTTCTTCCCCCGGAAAAGATCTGTCTTACAGCGAGAAGCTCTCTCAGCCTTGCTCTCACTCTCTGCGCTTCAGTATGAGAGTCCTCGGCAGGATGGTAGCAGCTATGGAGGTGGTTCTATTTGCCCAACTACACCTCCATCCCCTACAGCTTGCCCTCCTGGCTGTTTGGGACAGTAACCCATTCTCCCTAGACCGTCAGTTCCTCCTTCCCCAGCGAGTCAGACAGTCTCTCAGGAGGTGGACATTGAAATCCTCCCTGAATCAAGAGAAGTCTTTTCTTCTAGTACACTGGCAGGTTGTGATGACAGACGCCAGTCTTCTAGGCTGGGGAGCGGTGTTCCTTCATCACACCGCTCAGGGCCGCTGGTCCCCCCCAGGAATCACGCCTTCCAATCAACATCTTGGAAATCCGGGCGATCAGGCTGGCACTTCTCCAGTTCCATCCCTTCCTAGCAGGTCGCCCAATCAGGATTCAGTCCGACAACGCCACTGCAGTGGCATACATCAACCGCCAAGGGGGAACCCGCAGCAGGGCGGCCATGACAGAGGTAGGCCACATCCTCCGATGGGCAGAGGAAAACCGCTCAATGATCTCTGCTGTTCACATCCCGGGAGTGGACAATTGGGAGGCAGCCTTCCTCAGTCGGCAATGCCTCAACTCCGGGGAGTGGTCTCTCCATCCGGAGATCTTCCACCAGATCTGCTGTCGTTGGGGAACCCTGGACGTGGATCTGATGGCCTCACGGCTGAATTCCAAGGTTCCCGACTTCATGGCTCGGTCCCACGATCCGGCAGCCATCGGGGCAGACACTCTTGTACTCCCATGGAATCATTTTCGGCTTCCGTACATATTTCCCCCGCTTCCTCTCCTGCCGAGAGTCATCAAGAAAATCAGAGCAGAGAGGGTACCAGTAATCCTGATTGCACCATATTGGCTGTGCCGGGCGTGGTACGCGAAACTAGTTCAACTAGTTGCTGATGTTCCCTGGCGACTACCGAATCGCGCAGATCTGCTATCTCAAGGCCCCTTTTACCACCAGAACGCAGAGGTCCTGTGTCCTAACCTAGGCAGGTTTCTCTCCAGAAGTCATAGCTACATGATCAGCGCTAGAAAGCCTACGTCTATGCGTATCTATCATCGCACTTGGAAGACTTTCTTTTCATGGTGTAGCGACCAAGGACGTTCTCCCCTACATTTTTCCATCCCTTCCTTTCTCGAGTTCTTACAAACTGGTTTGGACTTGGGTCTCGCCCTTAGTTCTCTCAAGGGGCAGATCTCAGCCCTGTCTGTTCTCTTCCAACGCAGGATTGCCAACAGATTACAGGTCAAGACGTTTATTCAGGGAGTCTTCCATCGGGCGCCCCCCTATAGGATGCCGTTGGAACCATGGGATCTTAATCTGGTCCTCGGAGTTTTGCAACAGGCTCCTTTCGAACCTCCACAGGAGGTTTCCCTGTCTCTTCTTTCATGGAAAGTTGCTTTTCTAGTTGCGGTCACCTCTATTAGACGAGTCTCCGAGCTGGCGGCTCTGTCCTCTCAAGTTCCGTTCCTGAATTTTCATGAGGATAAGGTGGTTTTGAGGACATCCCCCCCTCTTTTCTACCGAAAATTGTATCCTCTTTTTATCTCAATGAGGAGATTGTCTTACCGTCACTCTGTCCGGCACCAGTTCATCGCATCAAGAAGGCCCTTCACACACTGGATTTAGTGAGAGCTCTTAGGAGATACATTTCACGGACAGCGTCTTTCCGCAGGTCAGATGCCCTATTCGTGCTCCCGGAAGGACCGAGGAAAGGGTTTCCCGCTTCCAAGGCAATAATAGCCAAATGGATCCATTCGACTATTCAAGAGTCCTACCGAGTCAGAGGTCTTCCTGTCCCAGCAGGGATTAAGGCTCTCTCCACTCGATCAGTGGGTGCGTCTTGGGCCATCCGGCACCAAGCTTCGGCAGCACAAGTTTGTAAGGCTGCGACTCGGTCCATCCTGCATACCTTTACAAAACATTACCATATTCACTCTCAAGCCTCGGCAGATGCGACCGTCGGCAGACGAATTTTGCAGGCGGCTGTGCCGCATCTGTAACTTGTGGGTACAAGCAGCGATTGCAGTTGTTTCCCACCCAGGGACTGCTTTAGGACGTCCCATGGTCCTGTGTCCCCCAATGAAGCGTAGGAGAAAAGGAGATTTTTGTGTACTCACCGTAAAATCCTTTTCTCCGAGCCAATCATTGGGGGACACAGCACCCACCCTGTTAGCCTATTGGCTTTGGGTTTTTTGGTAAGTTAACTTGGTTTTGACATAGTTCATCCTTGTTAAATATTAAGCTCCTACTGCTTTATCGAACTGGTTCACTGAGAGCCAGCAGGAGGGTGTATACTGCAGGGGAGGAGCTATTCTTTGTGTTTACTTCGTGTCCTAGTGGCAGCAGCATAACACCCATGGTCCTGTGTCCCCCAATGATTGGCTCGGAGAAAAGGATTTTACGGTGAGTACACAAAAATCTCCTTTTATATATATACTTAAATACATGTATTGGGCTAAAGATATTTTTACTACTGGGTTTCATAAAGAAATATTGCTATGTTTACGTTCTGTAGCCTCCACGTTGTGCAGCTTATTGTTGGCTCCAGGATGATTAAAAGGGGTTGTTCCCTTTTTCGATAACTGATGGCCTCCTCCTGCAGGTTATTACATACAGAAATGATCCACGCTCTGTGCTCCTTCTTCCTCTGGTTTACTGGGGAGTCTCTGCCGCTGCTCCTGGGGTCTGACATTGGCTGTGGCGCTGACGTCATGGCAGTAGCCAGTGTCAAACCCCGGGAGTCACAGCAGAGACTCGCCAGTAACGCGGGGAAGGAGAGTAAGTGCTTTTTGATTCCTTATAATCAGCAGTCGGAGACCAACATTTATTGAAAGAACAGCCCCATTACTTGAGAATTTGTTAAGGTACCTTCACACGAAGCGACGCTGCAGCGATAGCGACAACGATGCCGATCGCTGCAGCGTCGCTGTTTGATCGCTGGGGAGCTGTCACACAGACCGCTCTCCAGCGACCAACGATGCCGAGGTCCCCGGGTAACCAGGGTAAACATCGGGTTGCTAAGCGCAGGGCCGCGCTTAGTAACCCGATGTTTACCCTGGTTACCAGCGTAAAAGTAAAAAAAACAAACAGTACATACTCACCTGCTCGTCCCCCAGCGTCTGCTTCCTGACACTGACTGAGCTCCGGCCCTAACAGCAGAGCGGTGGCGTCACCGCTGTGCTTTCACTTTCACTTTAGGGCCGGCGCTCAGTAAGTGTCAGGAAGCAGACGCTGGGGGACGCGCAGGTGAGTATGTACTGTTTGTTTTTTTTACTTTTACGCTGGTAACCAGGGTAAACATCGGGTTACTAAGCGCCGCCCTGCGCTTGGTAACCCGATGTTTACCCTGGTTACCAGTGTAAAACATCGCTGGTATCGTTGCTTTTGCTTTCAAACACAACGATACACGGCGATCTGACGACCAAATAAAGTTCTGGACTTTATTCAGCAACCAGCGATATCACAGCAGGATCCTGATCGTTGCTGCGTGTCAAACTAAACGATATCGCTATCCAGGACGCTGCAACGTCACGGATCGCTAGCGATATCGTTACAAAGTCGTTTCGTGTGAAGGTACCTTTAGTCTTAACAGGGAGTTATCTTTTTTTTTTTTTTGTTTCTGACCTATTATCTGATTTATAACCATAGATCACATCAAAGCTGAACATGCAGAAAAACAAAATGCCTGTAACAGCCAAACAGTGCAAATTTTTCATAAAACACCATTAGGTTTTTTTTGGGTTTTTTTAGCCCCAATACATTGAAGCAAAAGAAAATTCCCCAAAGGTGGATTTTTTTTTTTCTCCTTACCTGGGCCTTCGCACTCAGCCATTGTATATAGCAGTGTGACCGTCTGAAGTTTTATGGGATAGCACTCGGCAGTGCAGATCTGCGATTATTTTCTCACTCCGATTCCACATGCTGCGAGTGCATCCGATAATCGGTTTGCACTCACCCATACAAGTCTATGGGTGTTTGTAAATATTGCACTGCACTTGGATGTCATCAGAGTGCAGTCCGATGTACACTCACAGAGGCAATTGGGAAGTTAAGTTCTCAGTATCTGTGCTGCCATTCTCATGCACGGAAATCAGATCACGCTAACACTTGGCTTAAACCCTGACTTCGTTTATGCCATTAGCATAATTAATAGTGATGAGCGAATATACTCGTTACTCGAGATTTCTTGAGCACTCTCGGGTGTCCGAGTATTTTATAGTTCTCAGAGATTTAGTTTTTCTTTCCGCAGCTGAATGATTTACATCTGTTAGCCAGCATAAGTACATGTGGGGGGTTCCCTGGTTGCTAGGGAATCCCCACATGTACTTATGCTGGCTAACAGATGTAAATCATCCAGCTGCGGAAAGAAAAACTAAATCTCTGAGCACTAAAAAATACTCGGCGGACACCCGAGCATGCTCAAGAAATCTCGAGTAACGAGTATATTCGCTCATCACTAATAATCAACACTATTCATTCTCATGAGAATACACGGCCGTCTGACCACCTGAAGTGAAGAGATGCCTGCATGCCTATGTAAAAAGAGCCTTGATTTGAGAAGGCATGGGGATACCAGGGAGGGCTGCTGCATGGGATGGATTGGCTCACATCTCTGCTGGATATTGAGGGTCTTCTACTGAGGTTATGAGCCAGGGCTTCTGGATGTAACGGTGCCTCCTACCCCTGAAAAGACAAGGAACATGATGATGGTGGGGAAGTTGTTTTACTCTGGAATTTTTTATTTTTGCTCCTGTGTGCTATAGTAGTAAGTTCTCATAGATGAACTGTAAGAGCTTTATGAGGCGGACACTGGTCTCAGCCTCATGTTCCTTGCTCTCGATGTAGGCCTATACTAGGCTTACATATACCACTAGCTAAGACGCCTTCTCTTTAGTCTGTTCTGGAACAACTGTCCTATAATCACTTATTCTAACACCGACCGTGGCTCCTCTACTGCTGTTAGTCCCCTTGCCATATGGGCAGCATGGTGATACCAAGGGTTGTGCTAATGGGTTGCATTCTCTTTATCCTTAATCCCATATGATGTACTATCCCGTCGAGGTGACGTGGGACTTAATTCCCAGGGACGGGATAGTACGTCATAGGTGATTGCCGCTGGGTGTCAGCTGATTATTACAGCTGACATCCGGCACTATGCGCCAGGAGCGGTCACGGACTGGCACTGTAACCCCAGGAACACTACGATAAAACATGATTGCAGCATTCTGGTGGCACAGGGAAGCATCGCGCAGGGAAGGGGCTCCCTGCGTGCTTCCCTGAGACCTTCAGAACAACGGGATGTGATCGTGTTGTTCCGAGCGTCTCCTCTCTGCAGGCCCTGGATCCAAAATGGCCACAGGGGTCCTGCAGGGAGGTGGCTTGTAAGCGCCTGCTCAGATCTGACATTATACTGTGATGCCCCACCCTGGGACAAAGTAGATATATATATATATATTTTTTTTTTTTTTTCCAATGAAAAAAAATGTCTTTATCTAAATAAAAAAAACAATAAAAGTACACATATAGTATCGCCGCGTCCGTAACGTCCCGAACTATAAAACTGTCCCACTAGTTAACTCCTTCAGTGAACACCGTAAAAAAAGGCAAAAAAACAAACACTTTATTATCATACCGCCGAACAAAGTAGAATAACACCCAATCAAAAAGACAGGTATAATTAACCATGGTACCGCTGAAAACGTCATCTTGTCCTGCAAAAAACGAGCCGCCATACAGCATCATCAGCAAAAAAAAATCATCACCCTCTTAGTTAAGGAAAGATAATAAAATTTTAAAAATGTATTTATTTCCATTTTCCCATTAAGGATAGGGTTGGGGCTACAGTTAGGGTTTGGATTACATTTACGGTTGGGATTAGGGTTAGGGGTGTGGTTAGGGTTGGGGGTGTGTTTGTGTTGGAGTTAGAATTGGGGGTTTCCACTGTTTAGGCACATCAGGGCTCTCCAAACGCGACATGGCGTCTGATCTCAATTCCAGCCAATTCTGCGTTGAAAAAGTAAAACTGCTCCTTCCTTTCCGAGCTCTCCCGTGCACGTAAACGGGTTTACCCCAACATGTGGGGTATCGGCGTACTCGGGACAAATTGGACAACAACTTTTGGGGTCCAATTTGTCTGGTTACCCTTGGGGAAAATAAAAATTGGGGGGGCTAAAAAAATTGTGGGGAAAAAAATGATTTTTTATTTTCACGGCTCTGCGTTATAAACTGTAGTGAAACACTTGGGGGTTCAAAGTTCTAACAACACATCTAGATAAGTTCCTTGAGGGGGTGTAGTTTCCAATATGGGGTCACTTGTGGGTGGTTTCTACTGTTTAGGTACATCAGGGGCTCTGCAAACGCAATGTGACGCCTGCAGACCAATCCATCTAAGTCTGCATTTCAAACAGCGCTCCTTCCCTTTTGAGCTCTGCCATGCGCCCCAACGGTGGTTCCCTCCCACATATGGGGTATCAGCGTACTCAGGATAAATTGGACAACAACACTTCTGGGGTCCAATTTCTCCTGTTACTCGTTGGAAAATACAAAACTGGGGGGTTAAAAAATTTTTGTGGATTTTTTTTTTTTTTTTTTTTCAATTTTCACGGCTCTGCGTTATAGTAGTTAGTAGTGTAGTTTACACTTGGGGGTTCAAAGTCCTCACAACACATCCAGATAAATTCCTTAGGGGGTCTACTTTCCAAAATGGCGTCACTTGTGGGGGGATTTCCACTGTTTAGGCACATCAGGGGTTCTCAAAACGCGACATGGTGTCTCATCTCCATTCCAGTCAATTTTGCATTGAAAAGTCAAATGGCGCTCCTGCTCTTCCGAGCTCTGCCATGCGCCTAAACAGTGGTTTACCCCCATATATGGGGTATTGGCATTCTCAGAACAAATTGTACAACAACATTTGGGGTCCAATTTCTCATGTTACCCTTGGCAAAATAAAACAAATTCGAGCTGAAGTAAATTTTTTGTGAAAAAAAGTTAAATGTTTTTTTTTTTTAAACATTCCAAAAATTCCTGTGAAATACCTGAAGGGTTAATAAACTTCTTGAATGTGGTTTTGAGCACCTTGAGGGGTGCAGTTTTTAGAATGGTGTCATACTTGGGTATTTTCTATTATATAGACCCCTCAAAGTGACTTCAAATATGTGGTTCCTAAAAAAAAAAAAAAGTGTTGTAAATATGGTTAAAAGTTGACCAGCAATTTCTCCTTATAACTCCCTAAAAAAAAAAAAATAAAAAAAAAAATTTGTTCCAAAATTGTGCTGATGTAAAGTAGACATGTGGGAAATGTTACTTATTAAGTATTTTGTGTGACATATCTCTGTGATTTAAGGGCCTGAAAATTCAAAGTTGGAAAATTGCGAAATTTTCGCTAAATTTCCGTTTTTTTTTTTTTCCCCTCACAAACGCAGGTAATATCAAAGAGATTTGGCCACTATCATGAAGTACAATATGTCACGAGAAAACAATGTCAGAATCATCAGGATCCGTAGAAGTGTTCCAGAGTTATAACCTCATAAAGGGACAGTGGTCAGAATTGTAATAATTGGTCCTGTCATTAATGTGCAAACCACCCTTGAGGTTAAAGGGATTTTAGTGACCCAGAAGTGAAACCCACAAAATATACTGTCTTGGGGAATCCATGAAAGTTTTGTGCAGTTGTCCGTCATGATGTATATCGTCTCAGGAAATGGATGAATCTCTGCATTTGATGTTCTATGGCTTTAGTGACCTCTTACATTATAGGAGTTATTGGCGCTTTTGGTCATGCTGGTGCCCTCAGTGATCCAGTTGCTTCACGTACACTGGGGGATGGCATGTGGTGGGCTGTATTATGAATAGGAACCAAAGATGATATTTCTATCAGTCTGATAGGAGTAGAGCCCATATTTCGGAAGAATAATTGGATCATCGAGAAACGAGTATTTTACTCAAAGAAATAAGAGGTTTGTTTGGATCTAACAAGCTTTGATGGGCAACGTCTTACATTAGTATAAAATGATATCTGTCTACTAATAGTCACCAAGTAATACAAGGGTTTAAAGAGTCAATATATTTTTGTGTGTGCAGCAAATATCATTTCTTGAAATATCAAATGTTGACTACCTGATTTTGCTTCTTTCTGAAAGAAAATTGATGTGGAAATGTCGCCCTGGCTTTGAGGGGAGCGAAAGTGTATTCAGTTTGCACAGTCTCCCACTTGTATAGAACATACAGCCATAGAGATCGCTGACATTTCATACAAGGGCAAGCTCCTAGGACTTCAGCGTGTTCCTCTGTGAAAAGGGTAAGGGATGGAGGATTTGTGGAGTTATTGAGTGCTGCTCAGATGTTTGACCCTGAAAAAACGTTTTTCCAGTTTCATCAGGAGATAGATACTTGCCCCCTGAAGAAGCTATGCCAAAAACATAGCATCTGAATTACTGTATAGAGCCGCCATCCCATGTCTAAACTGGTCTAGCGACCAGTGGCTGCAGCACCTGACTACTGTTCTCAAAGCGTAATTCTAATTGGATCAGGTTAGACCTGTTTTTATCTAAATCAAGTGTGTTAGATCATATTTGCACTATTTTATCTCCAGTTTTCCCTTATGTTCTATGCAAAGGGGAGAGAGTGTGCATGTTGTGCAAACTTCCGGACTCCATGTTGATGCAAGGATCCGTACAATGAACACTTTTAGAAACATTAAAAAGTTACCTCTAACCAAAAGGACACACCAATACCAAACTGCTTAGATGCAAATAAATCCAAAAATTTTGAAAAAAGTGCAGCGTCCAAATTGGATAATTGTAAACATACGTTCTACGCTAAATACATGAAACCATATAAGAAAACTGCGTATATAGAACAATATTAGTCTTTATTAATGTTAAAATTGTACATACAAAACAAAAATGGTAGCCACAAGATGTTAACATATGAGCCAAACAAGTCTGAGTGGCACCACCACTGAGCTGGCAAAATGACAAAAAGTAATGCACATACTGCACAGTGTGTTACTGTCGTTATAATGGTCCTAGGTGGAAAACAAGGGGGCACTGTAAGTAAGTACAAGTCCTTAGAGAGCAATCAAGCCACCATGGCGTGCCTAAGTTACCACTATCTAGGAGTACAAATCAAAAGCGACAAGTTGAACGCTGAACAAAGATAATAGTGAAGAGTATAAGCTTACCAATGCTCATGAGATAGTGCCACAGCCCCTACGCACGTCTCGGCGGCGTGCCTTCGTCGGGGGAAGTCACGCCGCCGACGACTGGTGATACTTGCTAATTGAATCGGAGCATGCTCAGTTGAAAAAAAAAAAAAAACACGGAATCCATCACCGTCCTTTTTTCAATGTACCCAAAATCTGTTACTTTGTCTGTTGACTCCGGATGATTTTTGACGGATCCGGCGAACGACAGATGAAACGTGAGGCCAGCTGTCACTAATGCAAGTCTACGGATACAGCGGCATCAGTCACCAGATCCGTTTTTTCAAAATTCGACGGATTGCGACTGATAGTAGCACCTTTCGCACATCCGTTTTTTTGCTAACACTTGATGTGTTCTCACCAGATCCCACCATTATCACCCATCTACAGGACTTGTTCATCGGTGGTGGTCTGACTGGCAGAATGGGGCACTTTTATCCCCGTTAAAATGCAACGGGAGTGCACGTGCGTGACCGCTCCATTCAGTTCCTATGAGGCTTCCGCGCATGCGGGTTTTGGAGCAGCTGTGTGTGCAGCACCGAGTACACAGGGCGGCCAGTACTGTGCGCCTTCCTCCGGTCACAGGCGGGTGACTACTACTGTGCTACTGCACCGCCTTTGTCTTTCACTTCATTCATATTCATGACGACATCAAAGCGCGCCCAGCCGGAAGTCATCAGTCCGTCGCTCTGTTTACGTCATCACTGCGCGCCGGGCACCATGGAGGCCGTGGAAAATGATGGCGGCGGCCAAATCCCTGCAGACGTGCAGTGCAAGGACAGAGGAGCTTTCCGGTGCCTTTTGTGCTGCGTCAACATTCCGAACCGTAAGTGACGTCATCACCGGGTCCCTGCCGGGCGGGTGACGTGTTCTGCGGCTCCTGCCGCTTGTTGTGACCGTATATAGAGGTTATTATATCGGAGAGGGATATACAAAGTGTAAGGGGTCCTCCACTGCTCATAGCTCTGTGCCCCCCTACATGACAGCTGGGAACCCCCCACTGTTACTGCTTCAGCCCTCCTGGAGAGACCCTAAAGCCCATAGGTGATGTGGGTTTCTCATTCAATTTTTTTTTTTTTAATGTTTTTTTTTTTACAGGTTTAACAACAAAAATACAAAAAATAATAACAAAATGCAGCGAGGAGCCGTGATGTGAATATGCTGAACAGCAGCTACAGAACGTATAAGGCTGTGTGCACACATTGCGGATTTGATTGCAGATCCGCAGGGTTTTTTGCTGCACAGAATTGCGTCAAATCCGCAGTGTAGTGCACGACCAATGTAAGTCTATGGGAGCCGCAGACTTGTTGTGCACATGCTGCGGAAAAAGCCGCACCGAAACGCAGCTTTTTTTTTTTTTCCCTGCAGCATGTCACTTATTTTGTGCGGAACTGCAGCGTTTCTGCACCCTTAGACTTACATTGAGTCGGGCACATCCGCAGCAAAACCGCAGATTTAAAAAAGATCTGCAGTTTTGCTGCTTATGTGGGTCCGAGAAATGCTGCAGTTCGGGAGGAGGGAAGTGTGTGGGCGGTGACGGTGTGCGTGGGGCTGTCCGGGTGAGTGCGGAGATGTCCGAGTGTGTGTGTGTGTGTGCAGGCATCATCCCATGGGACTAAAAGTCCTATCGGGCTCTGCCTGCTACAGTGACAGTAACTGACACATTAGCCAATGATGGGACAGTAGTAGTGCCATCATCCGGTTAATGTGTTGAATGTAAAACAAAATAACACATACAGTACATACACCATGCAACATGCCACATACAGTACATACAGACATACGTACAGCATACATACAACATACATATAGACATACAGTACATACAACATAGAGTACATACTCACTATCACCTTGTCACCTTGATCCCCGAAGCCATTGTCACCTGCAAAAAATATTAAAATAATAAACCAACAATATACTCCCTGATCCGCAGATATACAATTAAAACGAGTGTCCCACGACGATCTCCTGTGGAGACCAGCCACATCAGCTGATGCGACCGCTCTTCAGGGGCTCCAAGAATACAATGACAGAAGGTGTCCTTCCTCAATGTATTCCTCCGCCCCTGTGAGAAATATTCCCTACTCTCTCTTGTGGGAAAATTCCCATGCAGCATTGCTAAAAAGTGAGACCCTGAACTCAGGTAACCTCTTCAGTGATGCACTGCAGGAGCCATTGTCTCCTGTCAGTGTGTCACTGGAGGTCCTATAGAGCAGTGACATCACCCAATGTCACTGTTCTATAGGGGAGATCGTCGTGGGACAATAGTTATTAATTGGACTACGGTGAAAAGTGAGTATTTGGTTTATTATTTTTAATTTTTTGCAGGCGCTCGAGTATGGTAAGCATGGTGAAATTAAGAATATTAAAATACTTTTTTCTGGCTGTGTCTTTAATTTTGCTTAACCCCTTCACTACTATGGGATTAATAATGGATAGGTGTCTTATTGACGCCTCTCCATTATTAACCGGGCTTAATGTCACCTTACAATAGCAAGGTGACATTAACCCCTTATTACCCCATATCCGACCACTACAGGGGAGTGGGAAGAGCGGGGCTAAGTGCCAGAATTGGCACATCTTACAGATGTGCCATTTCAGGGGGGTCTGGTATTTGTAGCTGGGGGGGGGGGGGAATCCATGGCCCCTCTCTAGGCTATGAATATCAGCCCACAGCTGTCTGCGTAGCCTTCCTGGCTGTAAAATGTAGGGGACCCCACGTCAATTTTTGGGGGGTGCCCCTATTTTAATAGCCAATAAAGGCTACGCAGACAGCTGCGGGCTGATATTGATAGCCTGGGAGGGGCCATGGGTATTACCCCCTTCCCAGGCTACAAATATTGGCCGTCGGCTTTCCCCGTCTGGTGCAGAAAATTGCACGGGAGCTCGCGCCATTTTTTTCCCCGTATTTTTTATTTTATTTTTTTTTAATTAAAATTTCATTAATAAACATCGGCCTTGCTATTACATATCTATGGATAATCTATCTATAGATATATTTATAGATATATCTTTAGATACATAGATATATCAATTCATATATCTATAGGGTATGTGTCCACGGGCTGGATTGCCGGCACTTTGGACGGAGCGGAAAACTCGCTCCGCTCAAAGCGCCGCCCCTTCTGTATGCGCGGTGATTCCGGGTGTGTTCATTGCACACATCTGGAATCTCCGCACCCCATACATAGGACCCTGTGATTTACCTTGCAGCGACGGAGCGTCGCCGCAAGGTAAACAGACATGCTGCGTTCTAAAAAGAGATAAATTTAATACACCGCACACTCTAGGGATATATATTGTGACAAAAAAGTAATTTATTAAAGTGCTACATATATAGTATGCAACAATGCAGTAGGCGACCAGAAGTCAAACTGACAACGTTTCGACTCTTCCCGAGTCTTTATCATGTGGTCGCTGGAAAAAAACAAAATATATATAAGCAACAATACAGAGAATATACAGTGCCTACAAGTAGTATTCAACCCCCTGCAGGTTTAGCAGGTTTAATAAGATGCAAATAAGTTAGAGCCTTCAAACTTCAAACAAGAGCAGGATTTATTAACAGATGCATAAATCTTACAAACCAAAAAGTTTTGTTGCTCAGTTAAATTTTTATAAATTTTAAACATAAAAGTGTGGGTCAATTATTATTCAACCCCTAGGTTTAATATTTTGTGGAATAACCTTTGTTTGCAATTACAGCTAATAATCGTCTTTTATAAGACCTGATCAGGCCGGCACAGGTCTCTGGAGTTATCTTGGCCCACTCCTCCATGCAGATCTTCTCCAAGTTATCTAGGTTCTTTGGGTGTCTCATGTGGACTTTAATCTTGAGCTCCTTCCACAAGTTTTCAATTGTGTTAAGGTCAGGAGACTGACTAGGCCACTGCAACACCTTGATTTTTTGCCTCTTGAACCAGGCCTTGGTTTTCTTGGCTGTGTGCTTTGGGTCGTTGTCTTGTTGGAAGATGAAATGACGACCCATCTTAAGATCCTTGATGGAGGAGCGGAGGTTCTTGGCCAAAATCTCCAGGTAGGCCGTGCTATCCATCTTCCCATGGATGCGGACCAGATGGCCAGGCCCCTTGGCTGAGAAACAGCCCCACAGCATGATGCTGCCACCACCATGCTTGACTGTAGGGATGGTATTCTTGGGGTCTGGGGGCTGTTCACAAGTTTGGGGAGGGTCTTAAATAGTCAGAAAAGGCTGGAAAAAGAGATAATTAATCCAAACATGTGAAGCTCATTGTTCTTTGTGCCTGAACTACTTCTTAATACTTTAGGGGAACCAAACAGAATTCTGGTGGGTTGAGGGGTTGAATAATAAATGACCCTCTGAAAAGACTTTTCACAATTAAAAAAAAAAAAATAAACAAAGACATAACATTCTTTTTTGCTGCAGTGCATTTCACACTTCCAGGCTGATCTACAGTCCAAATGTCACAATGCCAAGTTAATTCCAAATGTGTAAACCTGCTAAATCTGCAGGGGGTTGAATACTACTTGTAGGCACTGTACATAGGAAACATTGTGCTCCGTACTGTAGCACACATAAGGCCTGAAAGGAAGGAAAAAAAATATATACAAATATGTACATTGCATAGCATACACTAGACATTTTGATCAGTCTCCGGATAGAAGGACAACTATAGTAGGCAAGGACATGGTCCAGTACAGGATTATATGGTACATGATACAATCGGACAATTAAAAATATAGAATCCCAAGGTGAGAGGAATATGGTAGCCGACGTATGGAGGTGATTAACATTAGCAAGGTGAATAAAAGTATAGCACAGATAGTATCCTTGAAATATATGGGGTATCTGTAAGGAATAGAAAGTGTTAATTAGGACTGCCAATCAGGTGCCAAACCTAATATCTCAAAGCTAAAAGGAGTTTACCTTGTATAATATGGCAATGGTATATGGGTTGCCCTGTCTTGTTGTACCGCAGATTAAACCTGTATTAGATTTATAGGGTTAAGGTATATATAGAAAAGGGCGCAGGTGGAGAGAGAGGCGTACTATATGGTGGAGCGGGGTATTACCTGGCAGTGCTGGAGAGCAAGCGGCGTTTCTGTGCTTGAGAAATCTAAACAGTTTCTGTGGGGAATACAGGGTGTTAGCAAAGATATTGATAGGATGTTCTACCTCTAAAGTACATGCATACACTCAGAATGTATGCAGTCCGAGACGCAGAGAAGCGTGTGCAGTGGTGGATCAGGGGATTACCTGGCAAGTATAGGGTATAAGCGGCGCTCCTGCATCTATTACAGGGCCTGTGAAACCTGTTGGCAGGTATCCCACAGGGACCTATGTGGAAATAAAAGAGCGAACCCAAGAGTATGCAAAGAGCAAGGTGGCAACAAAATTGACAAAGTATTAGCAAGAAAATGATAAAAGTAAAAACTTTAAATGAAAATAAGTGAAAAAATAAGAATAAAAATAATAATAATGAAAATAATAGAATGGGGAAAAAATATATATAAAAAAATGATAAAATAAAATGAATGAAATGGAGGAAAAAATAAAAATGGGGGAGTGAAACCACAGCAAACCTTGAGGGTATACATGAAAAATTAAACCAAAAAAACTAAATGGAAAATAAGTTACAAAATGAAAAATTAAAACAAGGAACTAGAAAGTAGAAGGAAAAAAATAATAAAAAATAAAAAACTGAAAAAATAAAAAAAATAATAAACAAAAAACCTAGAGGAGGAGGGTAGTCATGATAAAAATAAACATTTGACTCACCATCATGGTCAACGGGTCTATGCAGAGGGAGAGAGAGAGAGAACATATCAGTAAAATGATTATAACAACCAGTCTATTTATCTATTCAGGCCCTTTGGCGCTAGTGTATCAAGGGTATATATCCAATATGTCTTTCTTGATTTTAATAGCTTGATGTGGTTACCCCCATGCCTGGGTCGTGGTACCTGTTCTGTAACTTGAAATTTGATTTGCACTACTGAGTGTCTAGCTGCGGTGACGTGGGCAGGCAAGGGGAGCCACGTTTTACCACATCTTATCGTGGATTTATGACTGGCGATACGATCTCTTACGTGCTGTATCGTCTCTCCAACATAGAGAAGGCCACATGGGCATTTGATTATATAGATTACGAAATTGGATTCGCAAGTAAAAAAAACCTCGAATGGGAAAGGACTTTCCGGTCCTCGGATGTGTGACACTGTCGGACCTGATTACGTTGGAGGAGGCGGCACAATTAAGACACGGGAATGTGCCGTGATGGCGTGTGCTGAGTAGTTGTTGGGTGAGTTCCATACGTGCAAGGGCATTCTAGCAACAAAGGACCTACTGGATAAATCTGACATGTCTCGCAACTCCATCAATTTTTGCCTTGACCTACTAAGGGTAGTACTTTACGAAAACGATTTTTATCATGACTACCCTCCTCCTCTAGGTTTTTTGTTTATTATTTTTTTATCTTTTTATTTTTTCAGTTTTTTATTTTTTATTATTTTTTTCCTTTTACTTTCTAGTTCCTTGTTTTAGTTTTTCATTTTGTAACTTATTTTCCATTTAGTTTTTTTTTGGTTTATTTTTTCTTATATACCCCAAGGTTTGCTGTGGTTTCACTCCTCCATTTTTATTTTTTCCTCCATTTCATTCATTTTATTTTATCATTTTATATATATATATATATATTTTTTTTTTTCCCCATTCTATTATTTTCATTATTATTATTTTTATTATTATTTTTTCACTTATTTTCATTTAAAGTTTTTACTTTTATCATTTTCTTGCTAATACTTTGTCAATTTTGTTGCCACCTTGCTCTTTGCATACTCTTGGGTTCGCTCTTTTATTTCCGCATAGGTCCCTGTGGGATCCCTGCCAACAGGTTTCACAGGCCCTGTAATAGATGCAGGGGTTAGACGCTATACCAAACAGCGCAGGCGCTACTATAAACCATTACATCGAGTGGCCATATTCCTATAGCGCTCCCTCCTTCATTTAGTGCCCGTGCATGCGCACTTTGCTATACACCTCATGCGACGGGACTTCCGGTGCCGGGTGACGCACTTCTGGTACCGCGGGTCCCTCCGCGCTTATATACCGGGGCCAGGACGCTACACACCTTAGGCCTGATCCAGCAAGGCGCAGGAGCGCCGCTTATACCCTATACTTGCCAGGTAATCCCCTGATCCACCACTGCACACGCTTCTCTGCGTCCCGGACTGCATACATTCTGAGTGTATGCATGTACTTTACAGGTAGAACATCCTATCAATATCTTTGCTAACACCCTGTATTCCCCACAGAAACTGTTTAGATTTCTCAAGCACAGAAACGCCGCTTGCTCTCCAGCACTGCCAGGTAATACCCCGCTCCACCATATAGTACGCCTCTCCACCTGCGCCCTTTTCTATATATCTTAACCCTATAAATCTAATACAGGTTTGATCTGCGGTACAAGACAGGGCAACCCATATACCATTGCCATATTATACAAGGTAAACTCCTTTTAGCTTTGAGATATTAGGTTTGGCACCTCATTGGCAGTCCTAATTAACACTTTCTATTCCTTACAGATACCCCATATATTTCAAGGATACTATCTGTGCTATACTTTTATTCACCTTGCTAAGGTTAATCACCTCCATACATCAGCTACCATATTCCTCTCACCTTGGGATTCTATATTTTTAATTGTCCGATTGTATCATGTACCATATAATCCTGTACTGGACCATGTCCTTGCCTACTATAGTTGTCCTTCTATCCGGAGACTGATCAAAATGTCTAGTGTATGCTATGCAATGTACATATTTGTATATATTTTTTTCCTTCCTTTCGGGCCTTATGTGTGCTACAGTACGGAGCACAATGTTTCCTATGTATATTCTCTGTATTGTTGCTTATATATATTTTGTTTTTTCCAGCGACCACATGATAAAGACTCGGGAAGAGTCGAAACGTTGTCAGTTTGACTTCTGGTCGCCTACTGCATTGTTGAATACTATATATGTAGCACTTTAATAAATTACGAGTTTGTCACAATATATATCCCTAGAGTGTGCGGTGTATTAAATTTATCTCTAGTGTATTAGGTCTATTCAGTCCTCTACACCAGCACCTTGCCATTCTATTCCTAGTGCACACCATTTTCTCTCCGCATTCTAAAAAGACGCGCCGCATGTTCGTAAATGCAGGGCCGCCGGATGCGTGTTCGCAAGCATAGTGGAGACGGGATTTCATAAAATCCCCCTCCACCATGCGGTAACATCTGGACGCTGCGGGTTGAACGCTGTGGGTTGAAAGCTGCGGTTGTACGCAGCATCCAATCCGCAGCTAATCCGGATGTAATCCGACCCATGGACACATACCCTACACTATCCATACATCTATCAATAGATATATCTATCCAGATATATCTATAGATAGATATATGAATAGATAGATGTATGCATCTATAGATAGATCTACAGTACATATAGATAGATCTATTCATCTCATTCCTATCTATAGATCTGTCTATCTGTATTATCTATCTGTCTATCTGTGTGTAATGGAGTGTGGGTTGGACAATGACATCACAAATCTTTTTTTTTTTTTTTGTTCAATAATACATCTTTATTTAGCTTTAAAAAACGCGCAAAAACTGCATTAAAAAAACGCAGCTGCGTTTTCTGCCGGGAGATGCAGATTTTGTGCAGAAAATTCTGCACCCAAATCTGCAACGTGTGCACACAGCCTAAGGCTATGTGCACACATTGCGGATTTTGCTGCGGATCCGCAGTGGATTGGCCTCTGCGGATTCGCAGCAGTTTTCCATGAGTTTACAGTACCATGTAAACCTATGGAACACAAAATCCGCAGTGCAGATGGTGCGGAAAAAAACGCGCGGAAACGTAGCATTGTTTATTCCGCAGTATGTCAATTCTTTGTGCGGATTCCGCAGTAGTTTACACCTGCTCCATAATAGGAATCCGCAGGTGTAAAACCGCAGGTGGAATCCGCACAAAATCGTGGTAATTGCGCAGGAAAACCGCAGTGTGGTTTACCTGCAGATTTACCAAAAATCAGTCCGGAAAAATCTGCAGCGTGTGCACATACCCTAAAGCTGGCACAAAGTGAGCATTAAAGGGCGATATTGAAAGGGTTAAATGACTTTGGGCCACTGATCTCACACAGCAGACACATAGATCTGGGCTCCCCAATTCAGGTCCCTCCAGCCTGGCCCAAATGGGTTCTGGGCATCAAAGTGGGTGAATAGCCACTTTAGGGTGTTTCATTTTTCCGAAGTTATGATTTTCATATGACTTTGCTTGAATCCTTGGTCTAAGTCATCTAAAAGATCCATGTAAAATTTTTAGCAAAATCAATTAATATTTAGAGGTTGCACACTTTGATCACTTTTATCTGAAAGTACCGAAATTCATGAAAATGTATCATCGACATCACATTAATGTGTAGGTTGTGTTTCTATTATTTTTTGCGGGTAGTGTACTAGAAAGGGAATTTGGTTACTTGAAAAGGTGCCTGGTGGTGAATTTTTGGGAGCTCGACTCCCTTCCAAGGAACAAGTGTTTTTAGTTTTTATTTACCATCACAAGGAAATTAAAGAAACACTCTCGCGTGCTGCTAAATCCACAAGTATTAAACTAAAGGAAGTGTGGAAGAAAGCAAGTATCCCTGTCATGACAGAGGAGACTATCCGAACTCGTATACAGAAGTTATACAAGGAATGTCAACATCTGGGTAAAGAGAAATCAAGAAACATTGACAAAGTAAATATGAAGCGGCAGATTTGGAAAGGTGATCTTGTTGAGCTATTTGATATTGCCAGGCAAAATGTGATCTTCTTGAATAGCGTACTAGAGACGATAAAGCATTCCTTATGTCACAAAGAGAGGATCGTATGAGTTCATCAATGAGTGGTGTAGATAAGGTTCTTGCCTCACAAATTAAAAAGAAGAAAATAAATGCAGAAAAAAAGGAGGCATACAAGGAGAAACATTATAAAGAAATCGCCAAAATGAACAGTGGAACACTCAGTCTCATCTCCATCATCATCAATTCACGAAGAGGACAAGTTTTCTGCACCACCAGTGAAAAAATCTTGTGCAGGTCGTAGATTAAAACCTCTTGATCACACACTCACGGCTACATGGGATCGAGACCAACTTTCCATTCGACAAGCAAGTACTTCATTTATTGCAACTGTAAAAAGCCTTGGTCACGATGTTTATGCATTTCCATATCTCCATCTACGGTTTTCCGAGCTCGGGCGATTAACAGAAGACAAATGGCTGAGAACATGGAAAAGTCACTGTTTGAAAATCCTCATTTAATCTTACATTGTGATAGTGAATTGTTGCCTGAGGGAGTGTCAAAACTCTAGAAGATAGAGCTGCTGTTCTTGAAACTGGAAAAGATTTTAAGCATTTGCTTGGCGTACCTGTTGCCCAGAAAGGTACGGGTGAGCTAATGGCTGAAATTGTTAATCAGGAGGTGGACCGATTCGTGCTATGTGACCGTATCATTGGTATATCTTTCGATACAACTGCATCTAATACAGGAATGATCCAAGGAGCATGCATCAGAATTGAAACTGAATTTGGGAGACCATTGTTGTGGTTGGCTTGCCGCCACCACACCCACGAATTAATCTTGAAAGGAGTGTTTGGTAACTGTTGTAACATCCCATCAAGTTGTCCTGACATCCAGATTTTCCGAAAGTTCCAAAATCAGTCGAATTCAGTTGATAAGAAGTCCTATTTCACGATGTTAGATGAAGAAAATCCCATTCAAGGTTTTCTAGAAGAACGTGTGAAAATAGTGGACTACTTCAACAATGTCTTGCAAGATGGCAGTCATCCAAGAGAAGATTACAAAGAGCTATTAGAACTATCATTTCTATATCTTGGAGGCTGGGATGAAAACTATTTCGAATTTAGGGTTCCAGGGGCTCTGACTGAAGCAAGGTGGATGGCAAAGGCCATATATGTACTCAAAATTGTGCTATTCCCTAAACAATTGCATGTTTCTAATACCGAATTGAAAGGAATAAGAAAAGTAGCGCGTTTTGTCTGTCTAATATATGTCCACTTTTGGCACGAGGCAGTTGTAAGTCGATGGGCTCCAAAGAATGATTTGGAGATGCTACAGCTTTTGCAATATTATCCAGATAAACATGTCAGAGAAAGTGCCCTCACAGTGGCTAAGAGTCACATTTGGTGTCTGTCAGAAACTAACAGGATTGGCATTTTTGGATGAACGTATCAGTCAGGCTGAGAACGATAAGATGTTTGAAAATGTAAGAATGAAACCTGCAAGGAAAAAGGAGCTGAAACAGTTGGAAGGTAAAAAACTAGTTTTTGAAGGAAAAGACCTCAGCGATTTTGTTACAAGTAAAACAAAGACATTCTTTGAATTGAATTTTGGGATCCACGATGTAGAAGAATATTGCAGTGATACACTAAGAAGCTCCATCAATGCTCTTAAGGTGGTGAATGACACCACAGAAAGGGGCATTGCTCTGATAAAGAAGTTTAATAATTCAATCAGAGATGAACAACCGAAACAGTTCTTGTTAAGAGTTGTCGAGTATCGTAGAAAAGCCGTCACCAAGCGAACAAAAGGAGTTGCATCTTTCACAGCACATTAGTGTAAATCATTTAATACGTATGATACTGCCTATCAATGTTACTGTTTATTGTCACTATTATTCTACGTTTTTAATTGTTTGAATTTCTAATAACAAATACTTAACATTGAAAATCTGTGTTTTTGCGTGCTTTTATTAAACTGATAAAAGTGTGCAACCTCTAAACATAGTTCGATCATCTTGAAAATTGGCATATATACTTTTTACATTAGTGAGACTCTGGGCGTAAGCAAAGTCTGCAAAAATTTGACATGTTAATTTTTACCATACAAAATAAAACACCCTAAGCCACTTATTCAAATCTGTGACAGTTGGCTCTTTGCCCACTTTGATGCCAGAACCCATTTTGGCCAGACGTGAGTGACCTGAATTGGATGCGGACCATCACTATGTGTGTAATGGTGGTTAAAAACGGTAAAGAGAGGGGCGCAGTTACCAAAATAACAATTAGTTTTCTGTAAGGTAAAATTCTCACCTTTACAAGTTGTGAGTATGTACAACACATAGAGTAAGTATGATAGGAGGGCTGCAGATGGCACCGGACCCGCGAAGGATTGGCTATGTACCTGAGGAAGTGGACAGGACGTACACGAAATGCGTCGTTTTATAGCCCTGAATAAAGTATGCAACTCATCCGAACTCTGTGATTCCCTTGCCTGATTTTGGAGGAGCGCGGAATTGTCGGCATCTTGAATATCCTATCCAGTAATGGTGGTTGTGAGATGTGTGGCCAAAAGTCATTTAACTCATGTAAAACACCATTTCTTATTCAAATAATCCAAATCAACTGCCTGCCCACTTTGTTGACTGTTCTGATGCCCAGAACACATTTGGGCCAGGCTTGAGTGACCTGAATTTGATGTGGGGCGCCCTGATTTATTCAGAGCCCACCGACACAAAAAGAGGACTTGGAAATCCTCAAAAACAATTTTTTTTTCAAAAACACTAGAAAAAAGGCAGCGATGCTTACCTGCCCAGGCCTCCAAATAAATACACTATCAGGGTACAATGGACCCGATTAAAGATGGCGGCAACACAGGTGCAGCAATACCGATGAAACAACCACTCTCAACCTGCCAATCCATGAAGGGGGTTGTTGTTTGGTATATTAGTGCACAAAAGATACTAATCTGTACGTGGCATTATTCACATACAGGTGATGCAGAGCATCTGGCTCACAGCCTATTAGTGACGCCCATACTCTTAGATCAGGCGGGCTGCCCAGTGCTAACCAAAAGCATCCTGTGTGAACAGAGGCCACAGGTTACAGAGCCATCTGGACCCAACTGCACCCTGAAAAATGAATAAAGTGCAAAAAACACATAGCAATATATGTGAGGTATTAGTTATTATGGCCAAAATATGGAAGCTCGCAACCCACGTCAAGGGTCCCCACGTTTGTAAGTCATTAAACCTGTAAAAAAACATTAAAAAAAAAAAGAAATTGCCGAATAAGAAACCAACTTCATCATCGTGTTGTAAATGACATTGAATCTCCCACCATACCCTTTCTCCAGGATGGACAAAGTAATATTATCAGTAAGTATATAGAGTGCTTACATATAGTGGTTGTATGCTGCACAGACCAGGAAGAAGACCCCTGGCCCCCTGAGGTCAGGACACATTTCAACACTGCTCCGACCAGCTCTCCTTACGGAGATAATGAACAGCTATTTACATTTGTTAACACTGAAGTGCTGCATCATATAGAACAAATCAGTCTTCGATGAGCTAAGCCGGTGGCCGGGCTTCACAAGAGCAGCAATATGACAGTGGCAGGGGTCTTCAGCAGGTGTCCTATCACGACCCCGCTATCAAGTCACAACGGGACCAGTGGGCATCAGAACAGAAGCACCACCAGGATGACTTGTCTATTTCTGACAGTCATTTAAGTCAGCAGCATTTAAAGGGGTTAATTTTACATACTACAGGTTTAAGAACATACTTGGCAACTAACTGCTTGTTGTGGCCAGCACTGACCTCTGCTGGCACAGAGTGGTCACAGCCTGCTCCTGCCAGCGATTCAGTGGCTTCTCTTCCTCTCTTCTCTTTTGTCGGGGTATGACTTCCAACTCCATGTTGAATGACAGTCGGCTTTCCGCTGCTTAACTGCAAGGAGCCTACTGTCAATTGGCATGAGATCAGCAGTCATGCCATTTGACTGAGTAGCCCAGAAGAAGAGGGGCTGCTCTGTTGATGTGGAGCAGCTGAGTTCCAGTTGGAGCGGTCCAAGACTGCTCTAAGCTCTTCGCCGAGTACAACAGGCAACTACCTGCCTGTTAGCTTTTAGGCCCATAGTAAAAAAAAAAAAAAAATTAGTCCTGGGTTAAACAGCAGAAATTGGCACTGTGACAGGCAACACTGGATGTATTACACAGTCAGAATCTTCCCTGTGTGGAGCAGGCTCAGCTCCTGAACCTGCTCCAACCCCAAACTGACGGATATATACAGTATGTAATATCTAGCCTGTGGTAACGCAATGTAGCGTGCTTTCAGTCTGCTTTCTTGCTAAGGCTTCGACCATATTGGATTTCAGTGTTTAATGAGTTTGTCTCACAGGTCCAAGCCTCACTCATCACCTGCAGGGACGGCGCCATAAAGGGATGTGCGAAGAGCGAGAAAAGCGCCAGCAGCAGCAAGAGCGTAGCGTGTTTGTCAGCGGCTTCTCAAAAAGCTCCTCCGAGGAGCAAATTAAAGAAGTATTTGAAAGAATATCCCAAGTAAAGAATATTGTGATGGACAAAGATCGGGTGAGAATGTTCTTCACATTGCTTTTAAATTTTCTGTTATATCATTGGGGTACTTATGAACTTCAGAAAGAACCTGGCCGGAGTGTACACACCTTTTGAGCCTTAGGTTCTCCATAGGTGGTGGTGGTACATCTGTCTTCTCGAAAACATATCCCCTGGGTGCCCGGAGAGTACAAACAGCACGCTCAGTTGATGCTTCTCCCCTAATATAAAAAAATGTGTCCATGCTGATGGAGTTGCTGCCAGAGGCCACTCACAGTAACTTCCAGCTGGTGCAGGACCACGCGGGCACATACAGTTAGGTCTTTTGTAGGCAGCATCTAGTATTAGAGGTTACATTCTTACTTTGAAAATTCTGTCCATGTAGTTGGAGACTGGTATTATGAACCACATGGATTTGGAGATGTGGGGAAAGTACATGTTTTGTATTAGGGCAGTGGAGTAAAAGTAGACATTGTACAAACCCTTAGCTGACAGAAGTTTTTGGCTTGCACGGATTTCCAGCCTTATATTTACTGACTGCAAACAGTCTTTTAATAAGTTTATGCAACACCTAATATTTCTAGTTGGATGCTGATTGCTTCCCTAGATAAATACTTAGTAGAAGTTCACATAGGTGTTGGGGTACAGCAGTATCTATGCCAACAAAGACGGAAACGTTTGACAAGACCCCATTAACAGTCATTGCGGCTTGTTGACTTGGCAAGTCTGTTTTGTGCCTTTTCTAACTGTTTACTTCACTTTAGGGCCTTTATGCCATCGTAGAGTTTGAGAATCAGGACGGCGCGAGCCTCGCTCTTTCTCAGGCTGACATTACACTAGAAGGTCATCGCCTTAAGATAAAACCACGTGAAAAGAAAGAGTTTAAAAACAAGAAAGGAGCGAACCAACGGAGTCTGCAGCCCCCTGATCCCGAAACGCTTGGTAAACAGCTCATACACTGTACTGATGTAAGTATTAAAGGAAAGAAAACAACTAGATCAATGGTCTGCACTCTAGTTGTTGTAGAACAATAACTCCCAGCATGCCTTGACAGCTGCCTGAGAGGTTTATAGGTTGTTTCATCATAAAATAAGTTTGTTGATGAAGGTCCAACCACTGGGACCTGCCCTGACTGCCGCTGTATTAATTCTCTGTGGCTTCTGTATAAGGCTGAGTAAAGCGTAGCCCAGTAGGGAGTGAATGGAACAGCAGTGGATCATATGCATTACTGGTCCTTTCTAAAACTGCGTATAATTTAATAGCGAAAAACTAAAACAATCTTCTAAATGTCTTATGTGGGGTGACAGTCTGGCATCCATGCTTGCTCTACTGATTAAATAGAAAATGTCTTTATGTCTTCAAGGTAGAAGATCAAATGAAAAATCTTGTGTCGCTCTGCTCTCCGTCTCATCACGAGAGCCGCATCCGGGAACTGCTCCTGTCTCTCCTTCGAGAAACATTTACAGAGTTCTTCCCAGGTGAGTAATGTGGCCATGCGACAACTGATCAACCAGTGTAAACAGGACATGTGCTGCAGATAACCTGATATTTTTTGCTTGCATAACGATCTTTCTGCGTTCATAGAATTGTGAGTGGCCTGTCTAAATAGTCCATTAAATACCCGCCGATTGGGCGTGGATCTGACTGTGTAATCGTACCCTTATTTTGTTTCTTATCCGTGGTACTAGGTTGTCAGCTTCTCCCTTTTGGATCCTCTGTTAACGGCTTTGAAATCAGCGGGTGCGACTTGGATTTGCATTTGGAACTTGGAGAGAATAATAGGAATGAAGAGGATGTGGAAAGAGAAGATGAAGGTGTGGAAGTGAAGATGGAGGATATAGGCACTGATTTAGTTGACAAAAATGATCCAGATGAAGAACTGGAGGAAGACAAATCTCCCAAGAACGATGAAGAAGATTTGGTAATGCAAGTTAAGGAAGACACCGATGATGATGAGGTAAGATGTTGTCCGCACCTTCAGATACTTTTTGCTAAGCCTCAGAGAACAATGACAACACAATAAAACTATAGAATATTGCAGCTCCTTTCAATGCATTTACATCCGGTGGCTATCGGAGCTTATAACACGTGATCGGTAGGACTGCCAGGTGTCCTAAAGGTAGGTCATCAATATCTTGGAACCAGACATCCCCTTTAAGTGTGCCTTTAGTCTCCATAGAGAGACCGTTCTCAGCCTTCTGTTTTAGTGGTCAGTTGGGGGTCTCTAAATTTGGAACCTCTCTAATCAAAGCGGTCTCTATGACACACAAAACATTTGAAAAAAAAAAAAGTGCATCTACTCCTAAAATATATTTGATGTGAGCAGATCACCTAAGATAAACTGAGCGAGCAACATAAGTTACAGGTTCTCTCTAACTAGGTCTATGGTTGCCTTGCAGAACATCACGCCTGGCCTGTCACTACAAGGACTTTCCCCTGAGGAGGTCCTGAGTGTGGTTGAGAGAGTGTTAAGGCAGTGTGTTCCCGGGGTACACGAGGTTCAGAGTGTTCCCTCTGCCCGACGACCTGTTATACGTTTTCAGCACAAGACTTCTGGTTTGAGGGGTGATATCACCCTAAACAACAGGTAAAAGACACACTTTAATGCCCTGTATTAACCCTTTCCCAGTATTCTTTACCATATCTTTTCTCTCCTCACCCAGGCTTGCGTTACGTAATTCTTCATACTTGCGCGTCTGTTCTGATCTAGACCCCCGGGTGCCACAGCTTGTGTACACCGTGCGATACTGGGCCCGGGTGCAGCAGCTTGCAGGTGAGCGGACACCATGAGGAATGGATGCTGATATGTGACAAAACCTGATCCATTTATAAGCTTCCAGGTTTATAGCTTTAGAATTAGTTGGGAAATTTGCTTTTTGTGACTCTTTCTTCTCTGTTTTTTTTATCTGCCAGGTAACCCAGTAGGGGGAGGACCACTGCTGAATAACTATGCATTGACGTTGCTTGTTATTTTCTTCTTACAAACGAGGAGCCCCCCGGTGATTCCTAGTCTCAGCCGTCTGAGGGAGATCGCTGGTGAGTATTAGAAACCGTTTTCTGCATGCGCTGTGGCCGGCAGATCTGTCATTGCTGATGCCGTTTCTTTCTTTGCAGTGGGCGATGCCTCACAAGTGATTGACGGCTGGGACTGCTCCTTTGCCTCTGACATCACTCGATTCCCAGCTAGTGAAAACCAGCAGAGCCTGAGTGAGTTAATACCAATATCTCCCCCCATTCCGTAGGCAGGTTTATATACAGCTTCTACAGATCATCACGCTCGTTATTGCAGGTGCATAGTGATTTTTGTGGCCATGGGACCATCAAGAATTTGGATGTAAGAATGTAGGGAAACTAATTTGTCTCCATAAAAGCCTTGAAATCTCTTCACGGACTTCTTCGGGCCCATGGGGTCTTCGTAGATTACATAGAAATAGTTTTCTCAATTACTGTGTCTTATATTGACCCATAGGAACAGTGGCCCCCGGTAAATGCAACAATTGGTTCACAGTATGTTATTGTTTTTCCTTCACTTTTCCAAGAGCCTTAACTATTTTTTTTATCTGTCATCATAGCTGTACAAGGATTTTTTTTTTTTTTTTTTAGGCTGTGTGCACACGTTCCGGATTTTTCGCGTTTTTTTTTTTTTTTTTTCATGTTATTTCGCTATAAAAACGCATAAAAAACGCATACATATGCATCCCAACATTTAGAATGCATTCTGCAATTTTTGTACATATGGTGCATCGTAGTAAAAAACGCAGCATGTTTATTAATTTTGCGGATTTTTTGCGGATTTCCCACTATATTATAACATTGGGAACCTCTGGAAAAACGAGAAAAAAACGCATGCGGATTTCTTGCAGAAAATGTCCGGTTTTGTTCAGGAAATTTCTGCAAGAAATCCTGACATGTGCACATAGCCTAAATGGGATAAATTGGAGTTTTAATCATTAACCCCTTAATGACCGCCAATACGTCTTTTAACTGACCTCAGATATAAGAGAATAGCATCCCCATACAGGTGACAATCCAGTTAATGTCAGCTGTACACTATAGCTGACAACTTGCTGTATCAGCCATGATCACTGCTTGCCCCATCCAAATCTGTTTAACCCCTTAGATGCTGCTGTCAGTAGTGACTACATCATTATAAATGGTTAACAGAGTGTGGGGGCTTCCTCTTTATCCAAATTGGTGCCCTCAGATCATGATTGTGTGGTCCCGATGCTTGCCATGTCAGTTCATGACCAAATAGCGGCCTTACAGTCTGACGGCTGTAGTAATCTGTTCAGAAGTTAGAGACATTTAGGTGGTAAAAATAGACATTTTCATTTCTGTCATACCACTCTGCATTAATTCCTGTAAAGCACCTGAATGGTTAACAAACTAACTGACTGCGGTTTTCAATATGTCAGGGGTGCTGTTTTTAAAATGGTATCACTTTTGGGGGTTTTCTAATACATAGGACCCCTAAAGTCACTTCAAACATGGATAAGTCCTTAAAAAAAGAAATTGTGTAAATTTCCTTGAAAATATGAAAAGTTGATGCTACATTTTTAAACCTCATAAAATGCTAACAATACAAAATAACATTTTACAAATGGTGCTGATATAAAGCCGACACATGGGAAATGTTATTTATTAATGGTTCGCTGTGGTATGACCTTCTGGATTAAAGAGATAATCATTCAAATTTAGAAAAATGCAAATTTTTTAACATTTTACTAAAACTTTTGATACTTTTTATAAATAAACACAAAACATATTGACCTAGATTTACTATTATCATAAAGTATAATGTGTCATGAAAAAACAGTCTCAAAATCACTGGGATTTGTTGAAGCGTTGCAGAGTTATTACCACATAAAGTGACACTGGTCAGATTTCAAAAATTTGGCTCCGTCACTAAGGGGTTAAATGTCCTGAAAAATAGAGGACCATAACAGTGGTTACGGGGGTCTTCAATGGACCATCGGCTTCCAGGGAAACCCAGCGGTTATAGATTCCTTATCTACCTATGATGCAAATATATATTAGGGGTTTAATAATGTGTTTTACTTTTTAGATTTGTCTTTTGATATAGGTCAGCTTGTATTCATTCTGCCTTATGGCCTCCATGGACATATCTATACCAGAGCCTAATAGGAGACCTGGTACAATGGGCTCATGTAAGTGTTATCTGAGCATGCTCGTGTCCTAATCAAGTATCTTCTGCAAGCTTGAAAACTATGTTTGCATGTCTCTGGGCTGTTCGACAGCTGCACCACATGCAGGGATAGCCTGTGTGTAAGGCAACTCCTGCATGTGTAGAGGCTGTCGACCAGCAGCGAGACATGCAGCCACAGGGACTCAAGCATTTTTTCCAAGCAGGCCAAAAATACTCAAATAGGACATGAACATGCTGAGCTAACACCTTATACGAGCTTGCTCGCTCATCAGTAGGGGTTGGCCACTATTTTTTTATTTTTTTATTCATAGCCTATTCTTAGGATAGCCCATCAATTTCTGATCAGTGGGGTTGTATCGCCCCAACGTCAGCTTCCGGAAATTCGTGGAAGTTGCCGTAACACAGTAGCACTGTCCAAACTATAGTTGGCCTGATGATAGTCCATCAATAAAAAAAGTAGTGGCCTACTTCTTATAAATGCCAAAAGTAATATTAGTGATAGCTAGAAATATATATTACACTGGTCAACCGCATTTTTGGTGCCAAAGATATTTCATCGAATTTAGGGTATTTTTGGGGTGCTGATTCTGAATATGTCATCAGTTTTGCCAGATTGGCTCAAGTTTTTGAGATTTTTGGTATCTTATTTATAGCACTTGTTGGTAAATGCGATGCATCATCTCATTAATTTCTTTGGATTAGTACTTGAACTGAGCAGTTCTCAATATAGTTTTGTGTTAATTAGTGTTCTAAAAGTTTGTTCATAGCTTGATTTTTGCACTAACTTTATGTTGTTGTCTGTTTTCCAGTGAAAAGCATGAACTCATCAAGAAGAAGTTGTCTTAACGATCCAGACTCATTCTGTTACATTTGTGGTGAATACACACTGCCAAAACATAGAAGAAACATAACAGACTTCGTAAAAAAAGTGTATTTTGCCTATTTTGGGGTTATGCTTGGGGACCAAGACAAGTTTTGGGCACCACACATAGTGTGCAAAGCATGTATCGAATTATTACGAAAATGGAGCAAAGGACAAAGAAAAAGCTTCAAATTTGGTGTTCCAATGGTGTGGAGAGAGCCAAAAAATCATCATGATGACTGTTATTTATGGTAAACACAGGTACAGGCACATCTTCACAATGAGGGACAGGCCTTCTTGCAGATTCCATGTTACTCCCATTTTCGTTTCTTATGCTTATTGAATCCTTGCACTTGCACTGCACAGAAATAACAGTCATCATGATGATTTTTTGGCTCTCTCCACACCATTGGAACACCAAATTTGAAGCTTTTTCTTTGTCCTTTGCTCCATTTTCGTAATAATTCGATACATGCTTTGCACACTATGTGTGGTGCCCAAAACTTGTCTTGGTCCCCAAGCATAACCCCAAAATAGGCAAAATACACTTTTTTTACGAAGTCTGTTATGTTTCTTCTATGTTTTGGCAGTGTGTATTCACCACAAATGTAACAGAATGAGTCTGGATCGTTAAGACAACTTCTTCTTGATGAGTTCATGCTTTTCACTGGAAAACAGACAACAACATAAAGTTAGTGCAAAAATCAAGCTATGAACAAACTTTTAGAACACTAATTAACACAAAACTATATTGAGAACTGCTCAGTTCAAGTACTAATCCAAAGAAATTAATGAGATGATGCGTCGCATTTACCAACAAGTGCTATAAATAAGATACCAAAAATGTCAAAAACTTGAGCCAATCTGGCAAAACTGATAGCATATTCAGAATCAGCACCCCAAAAATACCCCAAATTCATTAAAATATTTTGGACACCAGAAAAAAAAAATTTTTTTGTTGACCTGTGTTATCGTATGTCATGTTTGTAATCTTGGTCTTTTTTTTTTTTCCAGGCTGTCTTCTTTCAGAGTTTTTCTCTTATTTTTCTTCTCTGGACTTGCACTCATCTATTCTCTGCTCCCGTGATGGACTACTTATCCCCGTTCCCATTCCATCACCTCCCCCGATCTGGACTGAAGGTTTCCGTCTGGGCTCCTTTAATGTTCAGGATCCATTTGAGTTGAATCACAATGTGTGCGGTAACGTCAGCTCCCGGATAGCTCGCCGCTTCTCCACCAAGTGTTCGGTGGCTGCCAAGACTTGCCGCACTCCTTTATACCAGCTCCGATCGAAGTCTCGTCCCTGGGGCATCACCTTATTAATCCAGCTTTCATCTCCTGAAGGGGAAAAGGTGGAGGGGACAGACATTTCTATACCCACTGGACAGGCCTCGTTGGAGGACGTAGCTTTCGCCGTGAAGACTGTTCTAGTAGAGGTTTTACTGTGCAGCTGTGATCTGGACCGGGGGAAGGATGACGTGAGCGTGAAAAGCAGCGAAGAAAGTGACCACGAGGTCCCCCGCGTGGAAGAGCTCATCATTGATGATAAAGCTACTGAGATAAAAGGGGAAAACATGAGCAAAAATGAGAGAAAACGAGAATGTCCAGAAGAAATACAGAGCACCAGCCCAAAAAAGAGGAGGATAGAGGATGATGGGAGTGATTGTGTGAAGGACGACCAACGGGAAAACGTTTTTGAGAAAGAAAATGCATCTAAAACGCTCAAAAGCCCTACAGAGGCCGATGTGCTGACCATGAAGATCGACGTCTGGCATCAGGTGTGGGAGGGCAGGCGCAAGGTACGGAGGAGCATACATAAGAAAGTGGCAGCAGGCAGGAGACTGGAGACGGCGGTGTCACAGGCCTTGTCCGCAGGCACAGCAGAGGGTGGCAAGCCGCTCATGCAGCTGACGGTAAGAACTCGGCTGGCGAGTGAGGGAAATGCCCAGCTGCGTCTGTGCCCCAATTCTGATGACTATGGCTGTAGCGCCACCTTTTTCCACTTTTTACAGACATTTTTGCCTCGTATGGTGGAAGAGGTTCTAAGTGGGAAAGACTGAATTTATTTAAGAAACACTGAGCCGAAGAGCGGAGTCACCCATAATATATCTCCACATGGGCAATGTGATATGTGCGGGATCCAACTCCAAACGAGAACGTAAGGATCCATCCTGAGAGTCCGGCAATATGGAGGGAGCGTAAAGAAGCACCTGGTCAAGGAGACGGAGCAAGAGGGGACATTGTAAAGCATCTCATGGGGTTCCTGCTCATTATCTAGGGTTTATTGAAAAGCATGTATTTTTGCTATAACAGAAATGTACATAGTTTTTTATGAGTCTGTATTCTATTTTTTTGTCTTTTTGTTTTTTCCAGTTCAGTTAAATACAACTGTCGGTTCCATTTGGCTGTGGTGGTCGTCTTTGCCTTTGTTTTAATCACAGTGATCCTAGCATATTAGTTGTCCTGAATATTTCAGAACTATACACGCAGGTGAATGGGAGAAATGCTCAGGTTAAGAGCTCAGTAAGGCTGCCGTCACACTAGCAGTATTTGGTCAGTATTTTACATCAGTGTTTGTAAACCAAAACCAGGAGTGTGTGATAAATGCAGAAATGGTGCATATGTTTCTTTTATACTTTTCCTCTATTTGTTCCACTCCTGGTTTTGGCTTACAAATACTGATGTAAAATACTGACCAAATACTGCTAGTGTGACGGCAGCCTAATAGTGATGAGCGAACATGCTCACCACTACTCGTTACTCGCCCGAGTGTCACTATGCTCGGTGTACTCGGCGAGCACCGAGCATTTCCGGGATTAGTTGGCGGTAACTGGTGTCTCCACCCAGCAGTTTTGGCGGATTTTAGAGACCCAATCACAATGCAGGGATTGTCTGCCAGGCCATGAAACGCCGCAGCCATCTTTTTTGTGGTCGTGCAGTGATTGGCTGGGCCGCACAGCATCATCCCAAGTATAAGAGACCTAGCGCCTCCCTGCTCGCTGCATTCTGCTCTGGATTCAGCAAGGGTAGGGAGAGCTGCTGCCGAGATAGGATCAGAATCGTGGTTTTTAGAGTTAGTGTAGGTCTGCAACTGTTAAATCCACAACTCCTGAGAAACCAACAGTCCTTTTTAGGGCTAATTCGTGGGTCCCGATATTGCAGCGCTAGGTAGGCTGGGCACAGCATATCCACATCAGTTCAAGGCCTGCTGGCACTGTATGTGCGTCCATCGCTCCCACTGCATCCGTCCCAAAGCTCCATAACTGCCTGCTGCTGCAACTTATTTACTATATACCTAGTTGCATTTTTTTCCCAAAAATTCACCCCCCAAAAAATATATACAGTCTGTTCTGTCAGACTGAGGCCTGTATAAAAATCATAGTTTGTCAGGCATACGTAGCATAGTTGTGTGTGCTAGCCTTGTGCCACTTTTTTTTTATCTGCTTCCTCCAAGTTTTTGCATTTTATGCCGTTTTGCCACTGTTTTTGCTGTCTGAGACTCTAATTATATACAGCACTATTTGGCATTTCTAAAAAAAAAACAAAAAACAGACCACATATTTGGCAGTATGATATTTCCGTGACAGGCCTCATGTATCTGCGTGCTCCAAGTTTGGGCATTGTAGGCCATTTTGCCATTGTTTTTGCTGTTTATTACTCTACTTATATACAGCACTATTTTGCATAAATTAACTTCACAAAAAAGCCCCAAAAAATTGAATACAGTCTGATATGTCAGGCTGAGGCCTGCCTGGTGTTTGGGTTTGAAAAATCGTAGATTTGCAGACATATTGATCAGATATTATTTTGCTACTAATAAATATATTTGTGTTAAGCATTTGGAATAGTGCAGTAGTCCATTTAAAATGGGCAGGGCAAGGGACGGGGAAGTGGACGTGATGATGGTGCATGCAGAGGACGAGGCCGTGGCCTAGGTGAAAGTGGGCAACAACAAAGACCCACATCTTCTAGCTCGACCTTCCTGTCCCAGTTTCTAGGGGACCGCAGCACACCACTATTGAAGCCAGAGTAGTGTGAAACGGTTGTTGGTTGGATAGCGGATAATGCTTCCAGTTACCTAGCCGCCATCACCACCATGTCTTCCACACGGTTAAGTCTGAGTAGCCGTGAGTGTGGCCCGGATATTCCTCACCCTGATCCTCCTTCCCCCACCATGCTGAGTGCCCTGAGACAACTGATCCCACACTTGGACACTCTGAAGAGCTGTTCAGTTTTCCATTTCAAGATTCAGAACTCTCGGCCGGTCAACTTGAAGTGGGGACAGATGAGATCGCATGTAGAGATGCCCAAAGCTTTGACCAGCCCCGGTCATGCAAAGGCGATGGTGGGAAAGTGTCAGAAGAGGTGGACGATGATGAGACACAATTGCCAGAAAGTCAGGAGGAGGAGCAGGGTGTGGATGTGGAAGATGAGGTGGTGGATGACATAGTGACTGACCCAAGCTGGCAGGATGACATGCAGAGCGAGGACAGCAGCACACATGGGGAAGGAGGCATATCACCCCAACAGGCAGGAAGAAGAAGTGTGGTGGCCACAGACAGAAGGCGTGCATCCGTTCCCCGTAACACCAACATGAGGGAAGTTGCCATTCCAACTGTTAGATCTTTCCGAGTCTGGTTATTTTTTAAAAACTCTGCCAATAACCCCAACCAGGCCATTTGCAGCACCTGCCATGCCCGCATCAGCAGGGGTAGCAAAACAACCAGCTTGACCACCACCAGCATGGTCATGCACATGGCAGTAAAGCATCCGACTTTGTGGGCCGAACCCCAGGCTCCAGGACCACTGTCTGCAGGTCACACCACTGCTTCTTCCACTGTTTTGCGTAGAAGCCAATCCCCAGTACACCATGCATGTGAAGATGCCTCTAGCCCTGCACCTGTTGTGGCCCACAGTCAAGCAGCAACATCATCAAGCCCGTCCACGTCCTTGTCCCAGCACAGCCTTCAGTTGTCTATAACCCAGTCTTTGGAACGCAAGTGGAAATACCCAGCCAACGCCCCACTGGCCACAGTCCTAAATTCTAATATTTCTCTTCTACTTGCACTAGAAATGCTGCCTTTTAGGCTCGTTGAGACGGAAGCTTTCCGCAACCTGATGGCGGCGGCCATCCCAAGGTACTCGGTCCCCAGTTGCCACTATTTCTCCCGGGGTGACGTACCGGCACTACACCAGCATGTGTCCCACAACATTACCCGTGCCCTCAACAATGCTGTTACAGGGAAAGTCCACCTAGCCACGGACACATGGATAAGTTCTTGTGGGCAGGGAAGGTACATCTCACTGACGGCACACTGGGTTAACATAGTGGAAGCCGGGACCCAGTCGGACCTTGGGATGGAATACATCCTCCCCACGTCGAGGATTGCTGGCCCTACGTCAATCCGGGTTGCCCCTACAGTCTACAGCTCCTGCACCACCTCCTCTTCATCCTCCATCTCTGAAATCAACACATCAGTCAGAAGCTGGAAGCACTGCAGCATTGCCTCAGCCAAGCGCCAACAGGCTGTGCTGAAGCTAATCTGCATAGGTGACAAACCTATAAACGAAAAAACATATAATGAACAAAGTAGAAACATTTTTTCATAACAAAAGCAGTAAATACAAATATAATAAGTTAAAAAGTAGCCTATGATGCCTGGAAAAAGTCAAACAAATTTTGGTGGCACCTGCCTGGCCTGCCCTGCTGCTAGCGTTCTGTCAGAGCGGGTTTTTAGTACCGCTGGTGGAATTATAACAGATAAGAGATATATATATATATATATATATATATATATATATATATATATATATATATATATATATATATACTAGACTGTGGCCCGATTCTAACGCATCGGGTATTCTAGAATATGCATGTCCCCGTAGTATATGGACAATGATGATTCCAGAATTCGCGGCAGACTGTGCCCGTCGCTGATTGGTCGAGGCAACCTTTATGACATCATCGTCACCATGGCAACCATTATGACACCTACGTCGATACTGTGCCCGTCGCTGATTGGTCGAGGCCTGGCGGCCTCGACCAATCAGAGACGCGGGTTTTCCATTATGACATCATCGTCGCCGTGCTGTGCCCGTCTGATTGGTCGAGGCCTGGCGGCCTCGACCAATCAGAGACGCGGGATTTCCAGGACAGACAGACAGAAAGACAGACAGACAGACGGAAAAACCCTTAGACAATTATATATATATATATATATATATATATAACAGATAAGCGGATCCGCCTGTCAACTGAAAATGCTGACAGGCTGAGTCTTATAAAAATGAACAAGGGCTGGATTGGGAAAGACTTCTGTACACCACCAAGTTAAAACAGCGAAACATAACGTCAAATACATTCTCTGTTTTGGGGAGGTGTATTCTCATGCACCTCTTCACAACCACACATGGGTATACGCTGCCAGATTTGGTCTGTTTGTTATCCTCCTCCTTATCATCATCCAGAACCGCTAGATGACCAGGGAGAACGTGCTCTGTACTGTTATAGGCCGGTGCATTTTGGGCAAGGGGGCTGTGATGGCACTAGTTTATTTTGCAAAAAAAAGGACCCCACATTGGGAAATTGGGCATTACATTGGGCCTACTTCTTCATTCCGTCTCCTGCAATGTTCCCTTTAGCTGCCACTAGATCACTAGGGTGAACATGCTCTGTACGGTGCATTTTGGGTAAGGAGGCTGTGATGGCACTATTTTATTTTGGAAAAAAAGGAACCCACATTGGAGAATTGCCCATGAATTGGGAATTGGGCACACACGACATGGCCAGCTAGGGTTGTTAAATGTTACTATGACATTTCCCAGTGAATGCATTTGTAGTGGTTGAAAGCAATGTTAAAGTTGAAAAACGCTTCAAAAACGCTGTGTCTGAACTAAGCCTAAGTGGGGGAGGAACATTTCGGTCTGGGGTTAATAATTTGGCCTTACAGGCAAGTCATTAACCTGCAAAGGATGTACCTTAACATCAGGGCCGGACTGGGACTAAAATTCAGCCCTGGCATTTGAAGTTACACAGGCCCACTTGTCACATGGTGACTGTATAATATCTTTGT
Organism: Ranitomeya variabilis; assembly: GCF_051348905.1. Lineage (NCBI taxonomy): Eukaryota > Metazoa > Chordata > Amphibia > Anura > Dendrobatidae > Ranitomeya > Ranitomeya variabilis. The sequence goes on from NC_135233.1 coordinate 462,788,611, forward strand.
ACACTTGTAGGCAGGGCCGGTTTTAGGCAAAGTGGGGCCCTAGGCAAAGTTTAAAATGGGTCCCCAAATGCTAACATATTGCACATCACACAGAAGCCTTTCTGTTGTATTTACGTGCGCTGAGTTCAGGCCGCTAAACGAGTTTGATCGACAATACTGAAGTTGTTCAACGCTTGTTTCCCGGCCTCTTTCCACCAGCTGAGGAATAATGATGAGACAGAACGATCACTAATAGATCACCATACAGTATCATGTTTTCAGCAACACATCTACAGTTTACACTGGCAATGTGCTGCTGACAACAAGGCTTTTTGTTCCAGCAAAAACAATCCGAATATGCAGCATTTTACTTGTTTAGTAAAATACACCCCATAGTCCTCCATATATTATAATGTGCTCCATAGTCCTCCATATAGTATAATACACTCCCTATAGTCCTCCATATATTAAAATACACTGCTCAGTCCTCCACATAGCATAATACACTCCTCATAGTCCTCCATATAGCATAATACAATCCTCATAGTCCTCCATATAGCATAATGCAATCCTCATAGTGCTCCATATAGTATAATGCACCGCCACAGTCATCCATGTAGTACAATTCACTTCCCATAGTATAATGCACCCCATAGTTCTTCATATAGTATAACGTATTCCCCATAGTCCTCGATACAGTATAATGCAGCCCACATATAGTATAATGCAGCCACCCCAGAGTATAATGCAGCCACCCCAGAGTATAATGCAGCCACCCCAGAGTATAATGCAGCCACCCCACAGAGTATAATGCAGCCACCCCAGAGTATGTAACCCCCATAGAATATAATACAGCCCACCTCCCCATAATATATAATGTAGCCCCCCATAGAATATAACGCAGCCTCCCCCATAGAATATAATATACCCCCACAATAGTATATAACACAGCCACATAGTACATAACATGGCATCCCCCATAGAATATAATATACTCCCCATAGTATATAGCAAAGCCCGCATATTATATAGCACAAACCGCATAGTATACAGCACAGCCTGCATACTATAGCACAGCTCGCGTAGTAGATAACACAGCCCACACAGCAGTATTCAGCACAGACCACACAGTAGTATACAGCACAGACCACACAGTAGTATACAGCACAGCCCACGTAGAAGTATACAGCACAGTCCACACAGTAGTATACAGCACAGCCCACAGAGTAATATATACAGCACAGCCCACAAAGTAATATATACAGCACAGCCCACAAAGTAATATATACAGCACAGCCCACAGAGAACTATATACAGCACAGCCCACAGAGAACTATATACAGCACAGCCCACAGAGAACTATATAAAGCACAGCCCAGAGTACTATATACAGCACAGCCCAGAGTACTATATAAAGCACAGCCCAGAGAGTACTATATACAGCACAGCCCAGAGAGTACTATATACAGCACAGCCCACAGAGTACTATATACAGCACAGCCCACAGAGTACTATACACAGCACAGCCCACAGAGTACTATATACAGCACAGCCCACAGAGTACTATATACAGTACAGGCCACAGAGTACTATATACAGCACAGCCCACAGAGTACTATATACAGCACAGCCCACAGAGAACTATATACAGCACACAGTAGTATACAGCACAGAGCACAGCCCACAGAGAACTATATACAGCCCACAGCAGTATACAGCACAGAGCACAGCCCACAGAGAACTATATACAGCCCACAGTAGTATACAGCACAGAGCACAGCCCACAGAGAGCTATATACAGCCCACAGCAGTATACAGCACAGAGCACAGCCCACAGAGAACTATATACAGCCCACAGTAGTATACAGCACAGAGCACAGCCCACAGAGAACTATATACAGTCCACAGCAGTATACAGCACAGAGCACAGCCCACAGAGAACTATATACAGCCCACAGCAGTATACAGCACAGAGCACAGCCCACAGAGAACTATATACAGCCCACAGCAGTATACAGCACAGAGCACAGCCCACAGAGAACTATATATAGCACAGAGCACACAGTAGTATACAGCACAGAGCACAGCCCACAGAGAGCTATATACAGCCCACAGCAGTATACAGCACAGAGCACAGCCCACAGAGAACTATATACAGCCCACAGTAGCATACAGCACAGAGCACAGCCCAGAGAACTATATACAGCCCACAGCAGTATACAGCACAGAGCACAGCCCACAGAGAACTATATACAGCCCACAGCAGTATACAGCACAGAGCACAGCCCACAGAGAACTATATATAGCACAGAGCACACAGTAGTATACAGCACAGAGCACAGCCCACAGAGAGCTATATACAGCCCACAGCAGTATACAGCACAGAGCACAGCCCACAGAGAACTATATACAGCCCACAGCAGTATACAGCACAGAGCACAGCCCACAGAGAGCTATATACAGCCCACAGCAGTATACAGCACAGAGCACAGCCCACAGAGAACTATATACAGCCCACAGCAGTATACAGCACAGAGCACAGCCCACAGAGAGCTATATACAGCCCACAGCAGTATACAGCACAGAGCACAGCCCACAGAGAACTATATACAGCCCACAGTAGTATACAGCACAGAGCACAGCCCACAGAGAACTATATACAGCCCACAGCAGTATACAGCACAGAGCACAGCCCACAGAGAACTATATACAGCCCACAGTAGTATACAGCACAGAGCACAGCCCACAGAGAACTATATACAGCCCACAGCAGTATACAGCACAGAGCACAGCCCACAGAGAACTATATACAGCCCACAGCAGTATACAGCACAGAGCACAGCCCACAGAGAACTATATACAGCCCACAGTAGTATACAGCACAGAGCACAGCCCACAGAGAACTATATACAGCCCACAGTAGTATACAGCACAGAGCACAGCCCACAGAGAACTATATATAGCACAGAGCACACAGTAGTATACAGCACAGAGCACAGCCCACAGAGAACTATATACAGCCCACAGCAGTACACAGCACAGAGCACAGCCCACAGAGAACTATATAAGCCCACAGTAGTATACAGCACAGAGCACAGCCCACAGAGAACTATATACAGCCCACAGCAGTATACAGCACAGAGCACAGCCCACAGAGAACTATATACAGCCCACAGTAGTATACAGCACAGAGCACAGCCCACAGAGAACTATATACAGCCCACAGCAGTATACAGCACAGCCCACAGAGAACTATATACAGCCCACAGCAGTATACAGCACAGAGCACAGCCCACAGAGAACTATATACAGCCCACAGTAGTATACAGCACAGAGCACAGCCCACAGAGAACTATATACAGCCCACAGTAGTATACAGCACAGAGCACAGCCCACAGAGAACTATATACAGCCCACAGTAGTATACAGCACAGAGCACAGCCCACAGAGAACTATATACAGCCCACAGTAGTATACAGCACAGAGCACAGCCCACAGAGAACTATATATAGCACAGAGCACAGCCCACAGAGAACTATATACAGCCCACAGTAGTATACAGCACAGAGCACAGCCCACAGAGAACTATATACAGCCCACAGCAGTATACAGCACAGAGCACAGCCCACAGAGAACTATATACAGCCCACAGCAGTATACAGCACAGAGCACAGCCCACAGAGAACTATATACAGCCCACAGTAGTATACAGCACAGAGCACAGCCCACAGAGAACTATATACAGCCCACAGTAGTATACAGCACAGAGCACAGCCCACAGAGAACTATATATAGCACAGAGCACAGCCCACAGAGAACTATATACAGCCCACAGTAGTATACAGCACAGAGCACAGCCCACAGAGAACTATATACAGCCCACAGCAGTATACAGCACAGAGCACAGCCCACAGAGAACTATATACAGCCCACAGCAGTATACAGCACAGAGCACAGCCCACAGAGAACTATATACAGCCCACAGCAGTATACAGCACAGAGCACAGCCCACAGAGAACTATATACAGCCCACAGCAGTATACAGCACAGAGCACAGCCCACAGAGAACTATATACAGCCCACAGTAGTATACAGCACAGAGCACAGCCCACAGAGAACTATATACAGCCCACAGTGGTATACAGCACAGAGCACAGCCCACAGAGAACTATATACAGCCCACAGCAGTATACAGCACAGAGCACAGCCCACAGAGAACTATATACAGCCCACAGCAGTATACAGCACAGAGCACAGCCCACAGAGAACTATATACAGCCCACAGTAGTATACAGCACAGAGCACAGCCCACAGAGAACTATATACAGCCCACAGTAGTATACAGCACAGAGCACAGCCCAGAGAGAACTATATATAGTACAGAGCACACAGTAGTATACAGCACAGAGCACAGCCCACAGAGAGCTATATACAGCCCACAGCAGTATACAGCACAGAGCACAGCCCACAGAGAACTATATATAGTACAGAGCACACAGTAGTATACAGCACAGAGCACAGCCCACAGAGAGCTATATACAGCCCACAGCAGTATACAGCACAGAGCACAGCCCACAGAGAACTATATACAGCCCACAGCAGTATACAGCACAGAGCACAGCCCACAGAGAGCTATATACAGCCCACAGCAGTATACAGCACAGAGCACAGCCCACAGAGAACTATATATAGTACAGAGCACACAGTAGTATACAGCACAGAGCACAGCCCAGAGAACTATATACAGCCCACAGCAGTATACAGCACAGAGCACAGCCCACAGAGAACTATATACAGCCCACAGTGGTATACAGCACAGAGCACAGCCCACAGAGAACTATATACAGCCCACAGCAGTATACAGCACAGAGCACAGCCCACAGAGAACTATATACAGCCCACATCTCTTCTCTTCCTCCCCTCACCTCCTCCGAGAATGGCCCCACAGTCCAGAAAAAAAAAAAACTCTCCTCACCTCTCCTCGTGCCCAGCGTTGCTTCCTGGTTCCTGCTCCTGTCTCAGCAGCTGCAGTCTGCCCGGGACACAGCAGGTGCGCGATGATATGACATCATCGCGCACCCGCAGTGTCAGAGGCAGAGCGGGGAATGATGGGAGAGGAGCGTCTGTGGACGCTCTCTCCTCCATCATTGCATTCAACTGTACCGGCGTCTATACGCCGGTATAGTTGAATGCGACGGCGGGGGCGGCGGATTGAGCGGCCCACCACTGGCACCGGCCCTTCTGGCATTTGCCAGAAGTGCCCTATGGCCAGTCCGGCCCTGCTTAACATATTTCCCAGCAAAATCCGTTTTGGTTTCGTTTTAGTGTGGTTTTTGGTGGCACCGGGAAAAATGGCATGAATCTCAGAAAAAATTGTTTACAGCTGTGAACTAGGAGTCAGGAATGCTTCCAGGGGCGATCCCCATTATGCTCCTGTGTCATTTGAGCAGTGTTTCCATCATTTTCAGACGTTTTTAGACCTTAAAAGGACTCCCGGGGGATCGCGGTAATAATACTCGGGTCTCCCATAGTCTTACATTGGGCTCGTTGTTCTGGCCGAGTACCCGAGTATACCAATCTGCTCAACCCGAACAACAAGCACCCGAGCATTTTAGTGCTCGCTCATCACTACCCAGTAATAAAACATACAAGACACAAAAATCAGCATGAATTACAGATCTGAGATGCACCAAAGCCTGCTACCAGAGTGGTTTCTGCCCATCACTTAAAGGCCGGCGTCACACTGGCGTGTTTTACGGACGTATGAGAGGCGCAGAAAATACGGATTGCATACGGTACAATGATTCTCTATGGCCCAGCTCCTATCTACCGTATTTTATGGATCCGTATTATACGGTCTTGTACGGCCGTAGAAAATCACAGCATGCTGCGTTTGTCAGCGTATTGCGCAAAAAATCCATCAATGAAAGTCCATGGGGGCGAGAAAATTACAGATTACACACGGACCATGCGTGTGACTTGCGAGAAATACGCAGCGGTGTTCTCTAGAAAAGCCGGCAATTCAGTGCGGTGTACAGTAAAATCACACTGACAGAATAGAATAGGTAGAATAAATGTGTACACACAGAATAGGTATATATATATATATACACTCACTGGCCACTTTATTAGGTACACCATGCTAGTAACGGGTTGGACCCCCTTTTGCCTTCAGAACTGCCTCAATTCTTCGTGGCATAGATTCAACAAGGTGCTGGAAGCATTCCTCAGAGATTTTGGTCCATATTGACATGATGGCATCACAGTTGCCGCAGATTTGTCGGCTGCACATCCCTGATGCGAATCTCCCGTTCCACCACATCCCAAAGATTTCATGTTGTTTACGCCAAATTCTGACCCAACCATCCGAATGTCGCAGCAGAAATCGAGACTCATCAGACCAAGCAACGTTTTTCCAATCTTCTACTGTCCTATTTCGATGAGCTTGTACAAATTGTAGCCTCAGTTTCCTGTTCTTAGCTGAAAGGAGTGGTACCCGGTGTGGTCTTCTGCTGCTGTAGCCCATCTGCCTCAAAGTTCGACGCACTGTGCGTTCAGAGATGCTCTTAGGCCTACCTTGGTTGTAACGGGTGGCGATTTGAGTCACTGTTGCCTTTCTATCAGCTCGAACCAGTCTGCCCATTCTCCTCTGACCTCTGGCATCAACAAGGCATTTCCGCCCACAGAACTGCCGCTCACTGGATTTTTTTTCTTTTTCGGACCATTCTCTGTAAACCCTAGAGATGGTTGTGCGTGAAAATCCCAGTAGATCAGCAGTTTCTGAAATACTCAGACCAGCCCTTCTGGCACCAACAACCATGCCACGTTCAAAGGCACTCAAATCACCTTTCTTCCCCATACTGATGCTCGGTTTGAACTGCAGGAGATTGTCTTGACCATGTCTACATGCCTAAATGCACTGAGTTGCCGCCATGTGATTGGCTGATTAGAAATTAAGTGTTAACAAGAAGTTGGACAGGTGTACCTAATAAAGTGGCCAGTGAGTGTATATGTTTATATTTCATATAGTGCCAGATAGCAGAAAAGTGGGTAATTCAATTGCCGGCTTTTGCTCTCTCCTTCACAAACCCGACAGGATATGAGACATGATTACATACAGTAAACTATCTCATATCCCTTCTTTTATTACATATTCCTCTTTACTAATGTAACAAGTGTCTCTGTAAAATGTGGGGTCTCTAGCTATTAAATTAAAGGGTTAAATCCCGGAAAAAATTGGCGTGGGCTCCTGCGCAATTTTCTCCGCCAGAGTGGGAAAGCCAGTGATTAAGGGCAGTTATTAATAGCCTAGAGAGGGACCATGGTTATTAGCCCCCCCTGGCTAAAAACATCAGCCTCCAGCCACCCCAGAAAAGGCACATCTGTAAGGATGTGCCTATTCTGGCACTTAGCCTCTCTCTTCCCACTCCCGTGTAGCGGTGGGATATGGGGTAATGAAGGGTTAATGTCACCTTGCTATTGTAAGGTGACATTAAGCCAGGTTAATAATGGAGAGGCGTCAATTATGACACCTATCCATTATTAATCCAATAGTATGAAATGGTTAATAAAACACACATTATTAAAAAGTATTTTAATGAAATAAAGACACATGGTGTTTTAATATTTTATTATACTCTTAATCCACCTGAAGACCCTTGTCACCTGAAATAAAGTTAAACAAAACAAACAACAATATTCCATACCTTCCGTCGTTCAGTCTGTGTCCCACGCTGTAAATCCATCTGAAGGGGTTAAATCATTTTACACCCAGGAGCTCTGCTAATGCAGCTGTGCTCCTGTCTGTAAAACTTTGTGAATGAATGGAATGCAGGGGAATGTCCTATAGTTACCTCGAGTCGCAGTGATGCGCCCCCTTCATTCACAAAGTTAGAGTTAGAGTTATGGCTTGTTCAATATCACCGTTAGGAAAGGCCAGGTAAAACAAATTTCCCAGCTTTATAAAAACTCAGCCTTCTCTAATCTTGTGCCAAAAAAACAGCAGCCATGGGTTCTTCTGAGCATCTGCCTAGCAGTCTGAAAATGAAAATGGTGGAGGCCAGCAAAGCAGGAGAAGGCTGTAAGCAGATAGCACAGCGTTTTCAAGTTGCCCTTTCCTAAGTTCAAAATGTAATTAAGAAATGTCAGTTTACAGGAACAGTGGAGGTCAAGATAAGGTCTGGAAGATGAAGCAAAATTTCAGTGTGACCTGCTCGTAGTATTGCTAGAAAGGAAAATCATAACCACTGCTTGACTGCAAGACACCTTCAGAAAGTTTTAGCAGGCTCTGGAGTTCTGGCACATTGTTCTACTGTTCAGAGAAACCTGCACAAATACAACCTTCATGAGAGTCATTAAAAGAAAACCTCTCCTGCATTCTCACCGTAAAATGTAGAGTCAAAAGTATGCAAAAAAAACATCTAAACATTCATTGTGGAAACAAGTCCTGTGGACCGATGAAGTTAAAATAGAACTCTTTGGCCACAATGATCAAAGATATGTGTGGAGAAAAAAAGGACACAGTATTTCAGAAAAAGAACATCTTGCCAACCATTAAGCATGGGTGTCAGGACTCTGAACATTTTTTATTACCTTTTGTGCATTACTGCCCTTTTCCAAGATGGCGTCTTTGGTCTCGTGCACTGTCTTCCTGCTATAAAACTCCACCCCAGCCTTCAGTCTGTGCTAGAGTATTCTGCCTTGCTTCCATCTCCTGACCTCTGCTTACTCCCTGGCTATATACCTGCTCCTGTGAACCTGTGGGGTTATCCTGCTACTCTGCCCTGAGTTCCTGCTGCATACACCAGTTCCAGTAATCCTCCTTCATCTGCTGCTCGTGTTTACTGCCATCTGCATTTGCTGGACATGTACGCTGTTGCTGCTCTGCTTAAACCTGAGACTAATAACCAGGCCTCCCTGGTTGAGCTAAGATATTATTTGAACTGCCTTATAAGCATATCTATCTGTGTTTTGGACTAAGCAAGGACTTATTCGTGTCAAGTATCCTCAAGAATAATTGTGCTTCATAGACTTTCTGTGTGATTGCATTTTCCTCTGAAGTTTCCTATAGACTAGGGGTGGGCAATTAATTTTGCCATGGGGCCGCATGAGAAATTGGGATGGTTTTAGAGGGCTGGACTAATATAATTACCGTATTTTTCGGACTATAAGACGCACCGGACCATAAGGCGCACCCCAAATTTGAGGTTTAAATTGCAGAAAAAGAGATTTTTTATAAGATGGGGGTCCGTCTTATTGTCCGAATTTACAGTATCTTACCTGAGGGCTGGCGGTGGCAGAGCAGGGTCACAGGAGGCATGGTGTGGGCAGAGGTGGGGTGATGCGGTGTGGTGTGCACCTGAGCAGGGTCCCTTCCTGCTTAGGTGGGCGACGCCACGGCCTGGTGTCCATGGGGGGGTTGCAGCAGTGGTGTGGCGACGGCAGAGGTGCGGCGGCAGAGGTGCGGCATAGCGTGCGCAGGGTCCCTTCCACCAGTGAGGTGACGCAGCGGCCCGGAATGCAATGTGAGCAGCAGAGCCGGGTTGAATATCGGTGGCGGCGGCCATCTTCCCGAGGCCGCGCGTGCGCAGATGGAGTGCTCTGCTTCACGGGGCTTCAAGAAAATGGCCGCGTGTGCGCAGATGGAGATCGCTGCGGCCATTTTCCTGAAGACGAGATCTAAATCTGCAAACTCGGCTTCAGGAAAATGGCCGCCGCAATCTCCATCTGCGCACGCGCGGCCTCCCGTGGCCATTTTCCTGAAGCCCCGTGAAGCAGAGCACTCCATCTGCACATGCGCGGCCTCGGGAAGATTGCCGCCGCCACCGATAAACCGGTGATCAACCCCGCTCTGCTGCTCACAGGCGGGCAGCTGGCGGGCCGTTTAAAATCATCAGGCGGGCCGCATCTTGCCCAGGTCTGCTATAGACTGTTAAGCTGCGTTTAATATTTACACCAAGTGTTGCGGACTTGAGTTTCTCTTTGCACCTGTTTAAATCACCGTGTGATAATATAGACTTTACCACTTATAAAACTGTGTCCTGTAGTTGTCTTGTTCCACGCAAAGAGTCTCCTGAGTTATCCCCTATAATTATTACAGGATACTCTAGCCTAAAAAAAAAAAAAAATGGAGACTGCTGGAACAATGACTGCAGAAAGCAGACTAGAGCAGGTGTTTTCCATAATTAGATCACTGCAGAAAGATGTGGAAGGTCTGCAAAAGAAGTTTGGAAGCTTTGAACACAATCAACAAGTGTTTGGACAGACTTTGCAGGACTTAAGCACCGGCATGGCAGCCCAGAAAAACAAACTTGCTGGCATAGAGTCCCAGTATGGACGGGCTTTTCAGGACATAAGCATGCAAATAGCTGCACAAGCGACTTTTCACTCTAGGCAACCGCCACCAGCTAGCCCACCTAAGTTGCCCCCATTCAGATTTAATGGTGATCACGACAAATTTCGTGGCTTTGTGAATCAATGTATGCTATATTTTGATGTGCATGCTGACCGTTTTCCTAATGATAGATCCAAAGTATTGTGTGTAATAATGCTGCTGACCGCACGAGCGCTCGCCTGGGTGAATCCGATGATTGAGTCTCGTGACCCACGGTTAAATAACTTGGATGATTTCTTGGCCGCTATGGCATTAATGTTTGATGATCCTAATCGCCGTGCAACGGCTGAATCTGCTTTATTGTCTTTACGCCAGGCAAAACGTTCTGTTATTAAGTATGCTACTGAATTCAGGAGATTAGCGGTAGATACTAATTGGGACAGTTATGCACAATTGCCTATTTTTAAAAGGGGTCTGTCTAGTATTGTAAAAGATGAACTAGCTCGCTCTGAGTCACCACAAGAGCTAGAGACATTTATACAGCATTGTGTGCTTATAGACATTCGCCTTACTGAGCGTAGGCAGAAGTTTGCTGCATATAACCGTATTTCTAACTTTTCCCTTCCTTCCAAAGAGTCTGCAGGTAAAACATCTCGGGAGGTGGAGGAGGTGCCCATGCAAATTGATTCCGTTCAAAGGCGCGAGATCAATGAGCGCCGGGAGCATCGCCTTCGTGAAAGTCTATGTTTCTACTGCGGCCAGTCTGACCACTTCTTGATCAATTGTCCTAAGTGTCATAGACGGCCTAACAAGGTGCTAGCAGCAGTAGGGGAGTATGACAACTGTGATAATGAATCTGACATCTCTGAATGTAGCCTGCCTTTAAACGCTGTATTCCATTCACTTTCTATGACTTCACCCTCCAAGTAGCTTAAGGAAAAGAACTCTTACTGTTCTCTCCCTATTAAGATCCTGTGTTCAGGACAGTGGATTTCCAGTGCAGCTATGATTGACTCTGGTGCAGGTGGCAATTTCATGGATATCGCATTTGTCAAGGAACATGGTATTGAAATTCAGCAAAGAGCCTCTCCAATTACCATGGAAACAGTGGATGGGTCACCTTTAATCTGTGGGCCTGTGGATCAGGAGACCGTACCCCTTGAAATTTTGTTGGAGCCTAATCATCAGGAGCAACTTTCTTTCTTGCTAATTTCTTCTCCTCATTTTCCTGTGATTTTAGGCATTCCTTGGTTGCGTTCTCAGAACCCAACCCAATTATCAACTGGGAGACCAAGGAGATTATCTTTCCAACAAGGAGCAACTCAGCGTTAACAGAAGCTGTCCCTGAGTTCACGGCTACGGAACCACATGTACAGGTATTTTCTTTACCTCCAGCATATAAAGAGTTCTCTGACATCTGTGACAAGAAGAATGCAGATCAGCTTCCTCCACACAGGCATTATGACTGTCCCATTGAGTTGCTTCCTGGGGCAGCTATTCCTTTTGGTATCGTATACCCTTTGGCGGCACCTGAGCTTCAAGCCTTAAAGGAGTATATTGATGAAAATCTGGCCAAAGGCTTCATACGTCCTTCTTCCTCACCAGCAGGGGCGCCTATCTTTTTTGTAAAGAAGAAGGATGGGACCCTGAGACCCTGTGTTGACTATCGGGAACTCAATAAGGTAACCGTACGAAACCATTACCCTTTGCCTCTGATTCCCGAATTACTGGAAAGAGTCCGCCATGCTAAGGTGTTCTCTAAACTGGATCTTCGTGGGGCTTATAATTTGGTGCGTATTCGTCCAGGGGATGAGTGGAAGACAGCATTCAGATGCCGGTATGGACACTTTGAATCTCTTGTGATGCCCTTCGGGCTTTGTAACGCTCCTGCAACGTTTCAACACTTTGCTAATGACATTTTCAGAGATTTGTTGGACCAGTTTGTAGTGATCTATTTGGACGATATACTAATCTTTTCTGACTCTCTACAGGAACATGAAGAACATGTTAAAACTGTTTTAAGACGTCTGAAAGAGAACCATCTGTATATTAAGCTGGAGAAATGCGAGTTCCATCGTTCTGAGATACAGTTCTTAGGTTATGTCATCTCTCCCCAGGGGCTGAACATGGAATCTGGTAAGATTCAGGCTATCCTTGACTGGCCGGTACACAAGTTTTATTGGTTTTGCAAATTTCTACAGACGCTTCATTCGAAATTTTTCTGATATTGTCCGTCCCATTACTTCCTTGACAAAGAAGGAAAAGCCCTTTAAGTGGTCATCACAGGCTCAAGAAGCTTTTGATCGGCTTAAGATCTGTTTCACATCAGCACTGCAGTTGATACACCCAGATCCAACACTTGCTTTCATTGTGGAGGTGGATGCTTCTGATAATGCTTTGGGGGCTATTCTCTCCCAAAGAACTGGAGAGAAGGGTCTGCTACATCCTTGTGCTTTCTTTTCCCGTAGAATAACCTCAGCAGAGACGAATTACGACGTGGGAGACAAGGAATTGCTGGCTATTATTGCGGCTTTCAAAGAATGGAGGCATCATCTGCAAGGAGCTGCACAACAGATCATAGTGCTAACTGACCATCGCAATTTAGAGTTCCTTAGATCCGCTAGATGTCTTTCTCCTCGTCAGGCTCATTGGAACTTATTTTTAAATCAATTTAACTTTATCTCGTACCGTCCAGGTTCTCGTAATGGGAAGGCTGATGCTTTATCCCGAATCCATGCTGCGGATTCCGTACCTGGAGCCCCGTCCAAGACCATTCTATCTGATGCCAATTTCATCAGAGTTATCCACCATCAGGACTTGTGGAAGGAGTGCAGGGAGGCCTATGACGGTGATGTATTTCTGGCCAACCCACCTGTGGATATTAATCTTGTCTTTAAGAGATCGACGTATCTACGTCCCTGAGGTCGTCCGTCTGCAGATCCTCAAGTTGGTACATGACTCCAAGTTGGCTGGTCACAGGGGGGTACAGAAGACACAAGAGTTCCTAAGCCGATTCTTCTGGTGGCCAACTTGCCTGAAGGATACCAAGGACTATGTTCTCTCTTGCGAGGTATGTGCTCGTTACAAGACTCCTCATGTGGCACCTACGGGTCTTCTACAACCATTACCTGTTCCGTCCCGCCCTTGGGGGTCTATATCAATGGACTTTATTGTGGAGCTGCCTACATCGGGGGGCATGAATACAATCATGGTGGTATTTGATCGCCTGACTAAAGCTGCTCATTTTGTTCCGTGCACCGGCCTCCCCTCAGCTAAAGATACAGTGAACTTGGTTATACAGAATGTCTTTCGGTTGCATGGGGTTCCGGATGAGATCATCTCTGCCCGTGGAGTGCAGTTCACTTCAAGATTCTGGAAGGGGTTTTGCTCTGCACTCAATATTAATGTCTGTCTCTCTTCCGCTTACCATCCCCAGACAAATGGTCAGACTGAGCGTACCAACCAGACGCTGGAACAATATCTAAGATGCCATGTCAGCCGTCTCCAGGATGATTGGTTGGAGTTGCTGACGTTAGCCGAATTTTCATATAACAATTCTCAGAGCGCCTCCACTAAATTTACACCTTTCTTTGCCAATCTGGGTTATCATCCGTGTATCTTACCTAGGTCTCCAATTAATTCTCCGGTTCCGGCAGTGGAGGAAAAGCTGACTGCGATGAGGCAAAATCTGGAGGTTCTGAAGGAATCCCTGACCACAGCTCAAGAACGTTTTAAGAGATCGGCTGATAGATTCCGTAAACCTGCACCCATGTTCAAGGTAGGAGATTCTGTGTGGTTAGCAACTAAGAATCTGAAGTTAAACGTTCCTTCACAAAAACTTGGACAGAAATTCATTGGCCCTTTCAAGATCAACGGTATTGTGAGCTCTGTGGCCTGCCGGCTGAAGCTGCCTAGGACTATGAAGGTACACCCAGTTTTTCATGTATCTTTACTAAAGCCTGTATCACCTAATACCTTCCAGGGACGTGTTGTGCCACCTCCGCAGCCTGTGGTGATTGAAGGGCAAGAACAATTTGTGGTGGAGGAAATTGTTGATTCCAGGATTCGCAGGAATCGGCTCCAATATCTGATAAGATGGCAGGGATATCCCCCTGAGGAAGACTCTTGGGAACCTGTGGAAAACATCAATGCCCAACAGAAGATTTCTCGTTTTCATCAGAGATTCCCTGAGGAACCAGGTCCAGGATCGTCCTGAGGCCGCTTCTAAGGAGGGAGTAATGTCAGGACTCTGAACATTTTTTATTACCTTTTGTGCATTACTGCCCTTTTCCAAGATGGCGTCTTTGGTCTCATGTGCACTGTGTCTTCCTGCTATAAAACTCCACCCCAGCCTTCAGTCTGTGCTAGAGTATTCTGCCTTGCATCAAAGCTCCTGACCTCTGGTTACTCCCTGGCTATATACCTGCTCCTGTGAACCTGTGGGGTTATCCTGCTACTCTGCTCTGAGTTCCTGCTGCATACACCAGTTCCAGTAATCCTTCATCTGCTGCTCGTGTTTACTTCCATCTGCATTTGCTGGACATGTAAGCTGTTGCTGCTCTGCTTAAACCTGAGACTAATAACCAGGCCTCCCTGGTTGAGCTAAGATATTATTTGAACTGCCTTATAAGCATATCTATCTGTGTTTTGGACTAAGCAAGGACTTATTCGTGTCAAGTATCCTCAAGAATAATTGTGCTTCATAGACTTTCAGCGTGATTGCATTTTCCTCTGAAGTTTCCTATAGACTGCTAAGCTGCATTTAATATATACTCCAAGTGTTGTGGACTTGAGTTTCTCTCTGCACCTGTTTGAATCACCGTGTGATAATATAGACTTTACCACTTCTAAAACTGTGTCCTGTAGTTGTCTTGTTCCACGCAAAGAGTCTCCTGAGTTATCCCCTATAATTATTACAGTGGGAGTGGATCAATCATGTTTTGGAGTTGTCTTGAAGCCAATGGGATGGGGAATATTTCACAGGTAGAGGGAAGAATGGATTCAATGAAATTTCAACAAATTCTTGATGCAAATATGTAAAAAAGCTGAATTTGAAAAGAGCATGGCTTCTACAAATGGATGATGATCCTAAACACATGTCAAAATCCACAATAGACTACTTCAAAAGGCGCAAGTTGAAGGTTTTACAATGGCCCTCACAGTCCCCTGATCTGAACATCAGGGAAAATCTGTCGCTAGACTTCAAAATAGCAGTGCATGCAAGATGACCCAGGAATCACACAGAACTGCAAGAATTTTTCAAGGAAGAATGGAAAAAAATCCCTCAAACAAGAATTGAAAGACCCTTGTATGGCTACAAAAAGCATTTGCAAGCTATAATAGTTTTAAAAGGGGGGGCTACTAGGTACTAACCATGCAGGATGCCTAAACTTTTGCATGAGCCCATTTTCCTTTTTGTAATTTTTAAAATGTAAAGATGAAAAGTATATATATATATTTTTGTACAAAAATACAAAGAAAATGTGTCATCTTAAACGTTAGGCCTTTTAGAGATGATTTAATCTTCAACATGCTTAACTGTTCACAATAACAGTAATTTTGACCAGGGGCGCCCAAACTTTTACATGCCACTGTATATATGTGTCTCGCTGATATATATATATTTACTGTATATATGTTTTTAAGAATATTTGAGCCGATGGATCCATGATATGTCCATTTTGCAAGCCTGCGCAAAAAAATCGCCGTACGGATGACACACGGATAAATTTGTGTGTAAAAATCGCATCCTTGCATTGAATACGGAAGTGTTTTGGGACAATTACTGCGTGTTACGGCTGTAAAACACGGACCGTATTTTCATATGCCTAGTGTGATGCCGGCCAAAGGGGTTGTCTTTATGTGTTAAGCAGCAGCGCAGCGCCTCCTTCTTTGCTGGGGGTGTGGCGCTCTCCTGCGTGATTGACAGATAGGACCAGCGGCATATTTAGACTGCAGAGGTGACCGGTAACTAATCAACGAGCAGTAAACAAAAGTCAAACTCCCCCTTATTTTTTAAAAGATTTTTTTAACAATCAAGTTCCTTGTTTTTTTTTACTAGCACTTTAGGTAAAGTTGCATTTAGGATGATGAGACTAAGGCGGGTTTCACATTTGTGGCTGTGTCCACTGCGTTTCGTACGCATATATCCACATGCGTCTTGATTTCCTATCTTTAACATTGTAGACACAGGTGCATGCATTTGCTTGCGTTCACCCATGTTTGCTTACGCATGCGTTTTTCCGCTGTGTGCGGCTGGGCGCGGCTGACGCTCCATGTTTGAATTTTTGAGGCGTCAAATTTCCATCAAATATGCGCAGGCATGCGCATGCGGATGAGCGCGTTAAAAAAACGCATTACTGTCTAAGGGAATGCATGCGTACACATGTCTTTGCGTACGCATGCGTTCAATGCGCTTGCGTTCTTCAGACTGCGCATGTCCAGGAACTGATTTAGACACACCCATTGAGACACGCCCTCCTGGAAATATCAAACGCATGCGCATAAAAAATGCAAACGCATGTAAAAACGCATGCAAACGCGTTTTTTTGCCATCATGCGTGATAAAAAAAAACGCTGCGTTATCATGCGGTTGCGGACGATACGCGGCGAACTCAACCTCAAATGTGAACCTAGCCTAAGGCTGTGTTCACACGTTGCATTTTTTTAATGCAAATGTTAAACTGCGTTTTACAGTACCAGCAAGGGCTATAAGAGTGCAGAAATCTCATGCACAGACATTGGTTTATTTTTCCTGGCTGATTTGGGAAAACTGCTAGGCGTCACTTCTTTCAGCATTTTTTTGCAGTGTTTTTCCACCCAGAAAAAGCAATGAGAGAGTACAAAAAAACACAGTTATGAGGTTTTGGTGCAAAAACCTTAAGGAAGTTGCATCATGATTTTTAGGGGAGGACACTAAACTTCATGAGCGTGAACATGAGACAACAAATATGCAGGAAAACTTGCTTTTTTATTTTGTGGCCGCTTCAAGCAGGTTTTGCCTTAAATAACAGGGCCCTATGTCTGGAACCGTATGGCGGATACTCGGGAGCTGTGGAAATAAAATAAGGATAACACTTTGACACTGTGGACCCGGTGCCAGGTTCTCTTGTAAGGGCCAGTTCACACTATACAATCTGCGGCCAAAACCTATTGTCAATTTGGTTACATAGAAGCGTTGATTAGCCTGTGTGGTCAGGCGGACTACGCTTACAACGTGCGCAGAACGATCAGGAATGATTGTGCATGCATAGGCTGTCATTCTCGACAGCACGTGCTGTTTACACAGGATGATGTGCTGCCGAGTGATGATTTTGTTAAGATCATTTCACCTGACAAACGTTTTCCTCCTTCGTAGGGTAAACCCCGAGTTTTGCCCCGTTATCATCAGTGTGCAAGATCTAAAGAACGTCACTGTCCAGACGGCGGCACACAAAGTGTATCTGATAATGAAAATGACCCGTAAAATATCCTACAATGTGTCGCGCTTCGTCCAGACTGGATCTCATTGTTACAGATGAGGGGCGGAAATGACATGATCTCAAAAGGCATCACATGTTGTGCAACTATGGAGGAGATCAGAGTCGTGGACCTCGTCTGGAGAACGTCTGATTACGCTGTGTGCGAGAGTCTGGAAAGTTTTAGACTAGTTGTGGTCACTTCCTGTGTCCTTGATGCGACCTGAGCCTAGTAAATTACATATATGATATTTTCATCCTTCGTACATTATTTCTTTTTAATATACATATGTAATGCATATTTGCTTTTTAAATGCAAAGTTAAGCAACTGGATAAGTAGTTTTCCTTACACAGTGTCTGCAATCCTTTATCTGCGTGTCCTGCTGAAATGTTACAAATCTATCCAGGGCCAGACTGGCAAATGCCAGAAAGGCCTGTCTGGTCGTGGGCTGCCTTGCCTGCTATGTTGTTAACAGAATCGGTGTTCTCAAGACTCCCTTGTGATGGAGGACAAAGTCGTTGACTCCGTCACTTACCCCAGCAGCCACAGGAACCATTAGAAATATTGGTGTTGTAGAAAATCTTCCTTTCCTCCATCCAGGGTAATATTAGTAATATATCCCATCTGGTTCATGGGGATGGTGACAACATGGGCCTGTGTGATTTCAAATGCCAGGACTGAATTTCATCCCCAGTCCATACCTGAATCTATCAGAGATCCTGCTCAGATATGACCGCGCTCCTCCTCTCAGTGATAGAGATTGCAGAAGGGAGAGGTTATGCATTATATATAACATTTTCCCCGAGAGGGGGGAAAGCATCTACAGTGTCATGGAGGGCAGATAAAATGGGCTACAGCCAAGGAGGAAAGCACAGAGAAAATAAGTGCTGGATAGAAGCTGCGCTGATACATGAGCAGGGACGACAGCCACACTCTGGACACGCACAGGCCTCACATTCAGCCTATATTACAGGGAGAGATGTGTTAAAAAAGAAAACCCTGAAATTTAGATCTTTGATTGACAGCTCTGACTTCACAGGACCAGAGAAGGGTGGAGATAGATGTGTATAAATGATTGGCCCCAACATGGTGCTCCGCGCTCCTGTACTTGGTTTCATCAGTCATTCTGCACTGACAGTCGCTTTAAAGGGAACCTGTCACATTGTAATCTGCAGGTTAATAACATAACTGTCTGGCTTTGAATCTGCGGCACCTTTGGGCTCCCGGCTTTGTCATGCAGGCGGGTCCGGTAGAGATGAGGGATCCTCGGGTGCAGGTGTCTCCTGCCAGCTACACAAGTGGCCCATGAATCTCCCGCTTTTTTGGTGGCTGAAAGGTGAGAGACTTGCCGGCCTTCCAGCTAGCCACCAGGAACCACTGACCCGGATCGCCGTCTCGTGAATCGATCTGCTCATCTCAAGTGCCTGGAGTAATTACCACTCACAGCACTGATCGCGGCGGATGTAACCGCACCCCGGATCTCACGCTCAGCCCAACCAGCTGTCAATCAAAGTGCTGCGACTCCTATGCTGTGACTGTAGCCACGCTGGCACATCTGTGACTGCCGTCTTCTGGATCCTGACGGCATGTGGTGCCCTCACTCTCAGGAGTCACTGGCATTGCAGGCGGTCATGTCTGCGCAGGTTGGGGATTTGCAGTCACATGCCCACTAGACGTGCTCGGCTTCCCTCAGTTTCCCTGTACTGGGCCGGACACGTCTAGTCTGCATGTGTCTGAAAGTATGCAAATTGCAATCACATGATCTCAGGCTCTCGCTGACAGTGTGCGCACTGTACGCTGTCACGACTCAGAAGTCTGCAGACGCTAGAGACACTACAGACCGGACATGTCTTTCCATTCCCATAAGGATTGACCAGTACTGGACTTCTGCTTCTCCCCTGCTCCTCTGACGTCAGTGTTGTGTCACCTGACCACTGCAGTCAATCATTACTCTGCTTTGATGGAAGTGAAGGCTGCAGCCAATCAGTGGCTGCAGTGGTCACGTCACATGACCACCGAGAGCCACAGCATTGACATAAGAAGTGCAGCACAGGTCCTATATATATATACATTTATTATGGGCACCTTCCCTGTAATGAAGGGACAGAAGCCAGACGAGCCTCATGATGGAATCTTCTTCCATGTGTAACGGATCCGTGTGCATTCCGTATCTCTGCTCCTAGTAGGGCGCTGACATGGCAGACCCTAATAATGGAGCCTGAGGGACCCCCTCTTTACTTCTGTCACTCCCCATTGTGGCGGGCTATGCTACATCTGCCTGATAATGGAGCCACCACACTATCGTCTCCCGCCTCCTCCTCACAGACACTGTCTGGTCCGCACGTCTTATTACACGGCCTGCTCTCCCCTGTGTGACCACCAGGCGGCGCTGCCCCTGCTCTATATCACGACACCTGGCAGAGCTCCTCTCTTTGCGGTCGCTGCCTGGTGACGTTGCACGGCTGCTGGACGGCTCCTCCCTTTCTCCTCGAGTGAAGATGGCCGGTGGGGTGAGTGGAGAACGGGTCCCGGGAAATCTGAGGACATCTGTGCGGTGCAGCTATCCCGAGGCGCGGGAGGCAGCCATCTGCACAGCGCGGGGCGGGCTCGGTGCTGGGATGTCCGTATATCTCGCGCCGGTGTCTCCTTGCAGGTGTAGTCCCCGGAGGATGACGGCCCCCCTCCCGGCTACACCCGGAACTGTGCAGCCTGTGCTCCACATGTGTGCGGGAGGAACCATGTGCACAGTGCCGGGGGGAGCTGAGCTCTGTCATTGTGTGTGTGTGCTGGGGGGGGGAGGTCTCCTCTGTCATTGTGTGTGTGTGTGTGTGTGTGTGTGTGTGTGCGCGCTGGGGGGGGGAGGTCTCCTCTGTCATTGTGTGCTGGGGGGGGGGAGGTCTCCTCTGTCATTGTGTGCTGGGGGGGGGGAGGTCTCCTCTCATTGTGTGTGTGTGCTGGGGGGGGGAGGTCTCCTCTGTCATTGTGTGTGTGTGTGTGTGTGTGTGTGTGTGTGCTGGGGGGGGGGAGGTCTCCTCTGTCATTGTGTGCTGGGGGGGGGGAGGTCTCCTCTGTCATTGTGTGTGTGTGTGTGTGTGCGTGTGCTGGGGGGGGGGAGGTCTCCTCTGTCATTGTGTGTGTGTGTGTGTGTGCGCTGGGGGGGGGGAGGTCTCCTCTGTCATTGTGTGCTGGGGGGGGGGAGGTCTCCTCTGTCATTGTGTGCTGGGGGGGGGAGGTCTCCTCTCATTGTGTGTGTGTGTGCTGGGGGGGGGGAGGTCTCCTCTGTCATTGTGTGTGTGCTGGGGGGGGGGGGAGGTCTCCTCTGTCATTGTGTGTGTGCTGGGGGAGGTCTCCTCTGTCATTGTGTGTGTGTGTGTGTGTGTGTGCGCGCTGGGGGGGGGGGAGGTCTCCTCTGTCATTGTGTGTGTGTGTGTGCTGGGGGGGGGGGGAGGTCTCCTCTGTCATTGTGTGTGTGTGCTGGGGGGGAGGTCTCCTCTGTCATTGTGTGTGTGTGTGTGTGTGCTGGGGGGGGGGGGTCTCCTCTGTCATTGTGTGCTGGGGGGGGAGGTCTCCTCTGTCATTGTGT